>NC_064852.1:13667079-13687079 GCF_024139225.1 Suncus etruscus | reverse complement strand
TTCTTGAACAGATATTCTAATTTGAGATTTTGAAGTTGGTGCAAACCTCTGGTTTATACATTGCAAGATGTAATTTGAGTTCAAATGGATGAAATGGCATCAGGAGGTAATACGTTCTTAGACTTATGACACAGGTCTTAGATGTCATATGTCTAATGAGTCAGTTATGTCCCTTAGACATAATTATAAAGAATGGTGATAGCAGTTGAGGTGGGAAAGAAAGCTGTGAACCCAGGTGCTGGTCTTCTCTAGAAGAAGAGAATGACAAGGAGGTTGCTGGGCACAGGCCCAAATGAGGCGACTCTTGGTGTGGCCGGAGAACTTGGGTCTCAAACGAACGGGCCTTTTGCATGAAAAGAGGAAATAATAATTTAGAAATAGTAGCAGCAAGAGTATCTATTCTACCTTCTATCCTGGAGTGGTGTGGGCTATAAGAGATAAAAAGCCAACAGTTTTCTGGATAAAAGAGGAGCCGAATTTCTCAGTGACCAGGTTTCAGTTAAGGCAAAGAGTTTTTCCTTTTAAGAGGATTTTTGGGGGGCTGGAGTGATAACACAGCAGCAAGGCATTTGTCTTGCAAGCATCGACCTGGGACAAACCCAAAACCAAAAAAAAAAAAAAAAGATGAGGATTTTTGGAAGTTTGCAAATTAATGCAGTAGTTCAGGAGAGGACATTAAGGCTGAATTGGGATACTGAGCTTGTGAATATGGAGTTAGGATGATAATGGGAGACTGGAAACCCCGGAGCATCTGATACATGTACTGGAATAAGCAGCTGTAGTACACAAAGAAACTAGCTTCCTGTAGTTTGCCGCAGGCCTGAGAGCTTCCTTAGAGAATCTATTTGGCCATTTCCCATGCAGTGTATCCCCAGGTGTCGAGGAGTGTTGAGGTCTTTGATACAGAAGTCTAATGGTGACTTTTCCCAGGTCATGCTCAGTAAATAGCAAAGCAAGTCTCCTGATACCAAACATCAAGTCTGTGTACTGAGTTTCTCATTTTAGTTATGTTCATTTATCCCATTGCTAGCTGGGCTAAATCCAGGAAACCTATAGAAAGCAAAATTTTGTCAGAAAGAATTTACTGACACTGGATAGTGATTCCATGTGGAACCATTCCAGGCTCTTATGTGGGTCTGTACAAGACGGATGGGAATCGGCTGTGCCACACAGCGAGCGGCTCTGGACAGCGTCTTTGTGGTCTAGTTGGATCTGTATAACCATCACTGTATGCCTTACCTTCGTGCTTTTGCTTTGTCTACAGGGTCATGTCGGCACAACGGCAACTAAGAAGATTGACGTCTACCTCCCCCTGCACTTGAGCCAGGACAGACTGCTGCCCATGACCGTGGTGACAATGGCCAGCGCCAGGGTGCAGGACTTGATTGGGCTCATCTGCTGGCAGTACACGAGTGAAGGACGGGAACCGAAGCTCAAGTAATCTTTACTTTTTGGCCAAGCTAGCTTGTGCTCTCTCCCATTCCTATGTTAGGTTCTGAGGTTCGGTCTATTTTTCTGGGCAATAGGCCTCAAAACCAGATCTCTCCATGAATTCAAGTCGTATTGCTCAGTAGATCTTGAGCCTATAGAACTCAAAGAATTCACTTGCCAAATAGTCTTGAGAGGTTGTGAATGTGCACATGAAGACATACTTTTTGTTTCCAAACTCACTCCTTCATGATAATTGCTGATGAGAACAACAGCAAGATGAGGCGATAGAATTCATGTTTATGAGTCCCCTACCACGGATTGAACACAATGCTGGGCATGCCATGCATCTTGCTGGGTTCTCCCAGCTCCCTGTGAGGTGAACGTTAGCCTTCTTACTCTGCATAGGAGGAAACTTGTGATCTAAGAGTTGTTTCTTGGGGGCCGGAGAGATAGCATGGAGGTAAGGCATTTGCCTTTCATGCAGGAGGTCATCGGTTCGAATCCCGGCGCCCCATATGGTCCCCCGTGCCTGCCAGGAGCAATTTCTGAGCCTGGAGCCAGGAATAACCCCTGAGCACTGCCGGGTGTGACCCAAAAACCACAAAAAAAAAAAAAAAAAAAAAGAGTTGTTTCTTGCTGAAATAGACATCAATGGCTGGTGACTCAGTTCATATTTGATTCCTGTTCTGTCTGATGCCAAGTTTTTTGCATTCTTTCCTTTTGGTCTGAATTACACTTTTGTTCATCATCAATCAGTAATTTCATTTTTCCTCCTGCTTACTAGGTTTGAGCCCTCATTATACATTTTCCTTTAAAAAAAAAAAAAGAGTGCTTGAAAGCAGAAGCTCCATTCCTATGAACATTTAAAGGGCTCTGTTGCAAACACCAGTTTTCCCATACAGGAGTTTCTGATCCGATGGGCAGCTCCTTTTGTCTGTGCTGGGGTTTCTTTCCAGCAATTGTTTTGGGATACAGCAGGGATTAATAGGTAGATGTTTTCATTTGAAAGTGGATTCTCACATAGACTTTTGTCTTTTTCACTTTTTGAAAGTTAACACAATCCAATCACCTGTCACTTCTCAGGATTTTTCCCTGTAGGTACAGTGAGTTTGCATAAAAAATTATTCTTCCGGCTCGGAGAGATAGCACAGCGGCATTTGCCTTGCAAGCAGCCGATCCAGGACCAAAGGTGGTTGGTTCGAATCCCGGTGTCCCATATGGTCCCCCGTGCCTGCCAGGAGCTATTTCTGAGCAGACAGCCAGGAGTAACCCCTGAGCACCGCCGGGTGTGGCCCCCCCCAAAAAAAAATTATTCTTCCAAGTTCTTAGTGACATCGTCCTCTTCTTCACCTGAATAAATTGTGAATATAAAGATAATCTTGGTTGCTTCTATAGGAATAGAAAGCCTTTTCAGCCAAAATTTCACCTTGACGTAGAAAGGGGTTGAGTTAGCAACTCCACTCAAGGTTGAACTGTGGTGCTGTCCCTGTTCAGCATGAAGAGGAAGCAAGGGGACAGGAATG
Organism: Suncus etruscus; assembly: GCF_024139225.1. NCBI lineage: Eukaryota > Metazoa > Chordata > Mammalia > Eulipotyphla > Soricidae > Suncus > Suncus etruscus. The sequence goes on along the minus strand of NC_064852.1, from coordinate 13,684,125 downwards.
GGTGTCACAATGCTGTTGAATCCAGACACATTGCCTCAGCTAATCCTGAGCTTTTCTGAGTGAAGACACAGAAGCAGTTGAGACAAAGGCATCTACCCCTAAGTCAAGAATCGAACTGTACTGTACATTTTTTTATATGAGGAAACCCGTGTTTAGAGAGATACTTTTCTAAGTCATACAAGAAGTGGCGGGATTAGAATTGAAACCCAGGGATCTCAGACTACAGAGCTCCACTTTTCACTATTACAGTGTTTTAGAGGTTATTAAAATATCTGCCAAGTTTGGACTAATTGTTGCCATGTGCTTGATCTTGGCATGTAACAGTGGGGAAGGTAGTTCATGCCATTCATGTACCTTACTGTGAAGGTACGTAGGCAATAATTATATAATAACACGCTAGATCAGATTCTAGAGAAATTTTCATCACCTCATTGAAAGGTAAGTGTACTTTGGAAACTTTAGTCAGCATCTAACTGAAACCTGAAGAAGAGTAAAAGACTCAGTGCAGATGTCTGCTTCTGATGGACCTTTACATTTATGCTTCAAATCTGTATTTTTTGCCATATACACAGTAATGTATATATGGTAATGGTAAGAGAAAATGTTACTGACATATTAATATGTCAGAATAATAATATGTTACTGACATTCTTTAATAACAGAATCAACATTTCTGTTTATTCTCGAAACAGAATTAAGCACAGAAATTGACAACGTTCTGGAGACTGTCTTCTTTAGGTTATGAATTTTCTAAGAGTGTATCTGATTGAGTTTACCAGTATGTGAAATGCTGCAGTTTTTGAGTTTTCAGGGCACTAGGGTAAACCTCTGGTGGTCTGGCCCCAGGCATCATTTCTGTGTTGGGAATCTCCTCACCCATCCTCCTGTAAGCTGAGCAGGTCCTGCTGTTGTCTCAGTGTCAATGACATGGAAAGAGTGGGAAGTATTATTTTAAGGGTAGGTGATACCAGGAGGTCCCCCGGCAAGAAACTAGTCCTGGACAGCTTGTCCTTCCTCTGAGAAGAAAAGGAATAATTGACACAGCCTGGGGCTGATCTAGTTTTGTTTCTAGGGTGACAAGGACTATGCAACCTGTATCTAGCCATGGTTTGACTAGATTTATGATAGTCTTCATTTGAAAAGCGTTTACAAACAGGGGCCGGTGAGGTGGCGCTAGAGGTAAGGTGTCTGCCTTGCAAGCACTAGCCAAGGAAGGACTGCGGTTCGATCCCCCGGCGTCCCATATGGTACCCCCAAGCCAGGGGCGATTTCTGAGCGCTTAGCCAGGAGTAACCCCTGCGCATCAAACGGGTGTGGCCCCCCCAAAGCCCCCAAAATATTAAAAAAAAAGTTAAAAAAAAGAAAAAGCGTTTACAAATTAACTGGAGGAAGGATAGTCTTTATAACAAATGGTGCTAAAGCAAGTCAACTTCCTTAAACCAAAAAATCATCTGCAAAGTAAATCTCAGACCTTGTATAAAATTTATTCAAAATGAATTGTGATTTAAATGTAAAATATGTTTTATATTTAAAGAAGAAAACCAAGGGAAAAACTGGGGAGCCTAGAGCTAGATCAGAAATGCCCAAACTTGTTCTTGTAGAAAAAGAAAATCATCCAGCACCTTCTTATTTAAGTGAAGAAGCAGTGGCCAACAAGTGTATCTTAGGGTCTTACTACCATCTAGGCAGATGTTTCCAGCACCCTCTGGGGACGGAATCTCCTTTTAGGCCCAAGAGATAGTATACAGACAGCTTGTATTTGTGCCAATGTGACCCATTGGAGCCTAAATACATTTCAGGAGAACATCTAGTGATCTCAGGTGCAGCACTTTTTAGTTTAAAGTTTTTTTAATTTTTGTTTTTTGTTACTGGGCCACACCTGGTGGTGCTCAGAAATTACTTCTGAGTTTAGGAACCACTCCTGGCAGGCTCAGGACCATATGAGATGCTGGGGATTGAACCTGAATTGGCCAGGTGCAAGGCAAATACCCTACCTACTGTTCTATTGCTCTGGCTCTAGATAAAGAGCTATACATTTTTAAAAGCATGACCCAGTCATCCTTTTACTGCTGCCACCACCCCATGAGCACAGGCTCTTCAGATGAGGTCACCTCCTGTGTCCTAGGCATGGCAAAACAGATCTGTTTGGACCCCACTGAAATCTCCAGGCATGGACTGATTAGTGATGGGCATATAATCCAGAAACCTATAACTGACTATTCCTGGGTTTAAGACAGAACAAACACCAGGGCTCATCTGGAGGACTGGCTTAGGTAAGTAAAGGTCTCTATCCTTGCTTAACTGCTTCTGGAGAAGAGCAGGAAGAGGAATATGGAAATTCTGTACCCACTACTCAGAAAACACTCGTGGTTCTAAAATAAACTGCCACTTGTATAATAGCCTGTACCTAAAAGTAAAGAGAACCTTGTTCAAAAGCAAACAGATTCTCATAGTCCATAACCATAAGCTAAAGACAGATAAGGCCTGCAAGATTTGTACAAAATTGACAGGATTCATATAGAAACTTCAGAATTCAGTAGTAGAAATTATAAGTAATCCAGCCAGACAGTGGACAAAAATAATAGCGGATACTTCACTAATGGTAGATAAATATGCACAAAAATTTTAATAATTAGCCATTAGGGAAATGCCAGTTTAAAACACATATTATTTCCTTGACTAAAATGAAAAATAGTGATAGTACCAATTGCCAGCAGCAATGTAGAGAGAAGCTGGATCATACCTCATTGAAGTTGGTAATATGGATGGTATAGGCATTCTGTGTAATATAGTTAGCAGTTTCTTATAAGCTGGACATGGATTTACCATATGATTGAGCAGTTACCCCCTGGGCTTTTATTCTAAAGTAATGAAAATTTATGCATAGGGGTCGGAGAGATAGCATGGAGGTAGGGCATTTGTCTTGCATGCAGAAGGACGGTGGTTCAAATCCCGGCATCCCATATGGCCCCCTAGCCTGCCAGGAGCGATTTCTGAGTGTAAAGCCAGGAGTAACCCCTGAGCGCTGCCGGGTGTGACTCCCCCCTCAAAAAAAAAGGAAAAAAAAAGAAAATTTACACATAAACCTGTACTTGAATGTCCTAGAAATTTTATAAGAGCAGAAGAGGAAGTAGTCCATATGTTCTTCAGCTGGTCTAAGGAGACCTTGTAGTACAGGATTGAACCTGACTCCCACATGTAAAGTTTATACTCTGGCCTTTTGACATATAACCCTGGCTATAAGAAATTTTCTAAACTTAACCAAACCACCGGGCCTGTACCATCAAACTTAAGTCTTACTGCAAGAGGACCCGAACACTGCTGAAGAAAGTAACCCCTCCCCCAATTTTTTTTTTTGGGGGGTGCACATCTGGTGGCGCTTAGGTTAATCCTGCCAGACTTGGGACCATATCATTTGGAATGCTGGGGATCAAACCCAGGAGAGCCACATGCAAGGTAAATGCCAAACCAGCTGTGTTATCACTTCAGCCTCAAATTGTTTCAATAACAACCAAAAAATTAAACATTCTATAACTTTCTAAAGAGTAAAGGGAAAATTAGGGAGTTAAACAGAGCATATCAGTTCAACTGAAGGAAAGAAGAAAAAAATAGAGAAAAGAGGTAATTAGTACAGCAAGATGTAAACTTACCAGACATATCATTAGCCAATATAAATGCAGACAAACTCACCTATTAAAAGGTGTCATTTATAAAGTATAATTAAAACTTTAATGAGGGGCTAGACGGTGCAGCAGTAGGGTGTTTTCCTTGCACGCGACTGACCTGATCTTTCGGCGTCTCATATGGTCCCCCAAGCCAGGAGCAATTTCCAGAACGCATGGCCAGTAGTAACCCCTGAGCGTCACCAGGTGTGGTCCAAAAACAAACCAACAAAGCAAACAAACAAATAAAAAAACCTCACTTTAATGTTAATACCACTTATCAGACATGTAGGCAAAGTGAAAGCACACTGAACCTTTGATCCATCCCCTTTCTCTCTGTCTCAGTTCTGAGGCTCCCATTCTTCCTTCTGCTATGGCAAGTTAGCAGCTCCATCTGACCAGGGAGGATAGAGCACATAGGACCAGTGACATTAGGGCAACAATACATCGGTGGGAACATTTTGGTAAAACTCATCACGAAATATCTTCGGAAATACCTTAGGTCACCGAAAGAATGTAAATCTAATCATGGAGGTACTTAACACAATCACAGTTCCCCCACCCGCAAACCCTAGACTCTAAGGCTCAGAGCCAGGGATTGATTCTTGGACGCGATACATGCAAGACTAGTGCTCCGTCACTGAGCTCCTTCCTCAGCCCTATCTCATATTTTAAGAGTATGGTGAAAGGCAATGACTGAACATACTGAGGTAGCACATTTGTCTAATAAACCAATAAAGAGAACCCAGAGCACTGGAATGCTCTGCATGCATGGAACTACAAGTTTGATCTTAGCCAGTACTTGCTGTAGCAGTGTTGTCCTACACAAACACACACACACACACACACACACACACACACACACACACACACACACACACACACCTAAAGCTGTGATTTACATACTTTTTTTTCCCCCCCAATATTCTTTTGGGAGGATCATGCCCAATAGTGCTCAGTACTTATTCCTGGCTCTGCACCCAGAGATCACTCCTGACAGAATCAAGGGACAATCTAGGGTTCTGGGGATCAAGCCTGGGTCAACCATATGCAGGCAAGTGGCCTATTTGCTGGAATCTCTCTTTGGAATTTTTTGACAAGTTTTATGTGAGAATTATCTTTCCAATTCTATTTAGTATAAAGCAGTCTATTAAGTAAATCTCTGGGATCTTCTCTTGTCAGGCAGTATACTGCAAGGTTTTTCTTTTCAAGCCTCTATGTAAACAGATGTTAAAATATATCCTTATTTGATTTTTTTTCAAGTAATTGGCCCTGTAGAAAAGTTCTGTATTCACAGCGATCAGGTTGCTGGATGCAAGGGAGAATTTCTTCCATTTTTAGCTTTGTCAGAAAAAACCCTTTATTTAAGAATATTGTTCTTGAGGCTGGAGAGATAATACAGTGGGTAAGACACTCGTTTGCATGCAGCTGACATGGGTTTGATCCCTGAGCACCACTACAAGTAATTCCTAAGTACAGAGCCAGGGGTAATCTCTGAGCACAGCTGTGTGTGGCCCAAAACCAAAATAATAAGAACAACAATAAAGCACAAGGATATTGTTCTCATGTCTCTTAGTTTTGAAAACTAATGGTAGGTTTTGGCCTCAGGGAATGAAGAAATTATTTGACTGGATTTATTGACCCCTGTTCTTTTATACCTCAACTCTATTTGTTAGGTAAGCTTTGGTTTGGTTTGGTTTATGCGCCATACCTGAACGGAGTAGGGGGATCTGGTTACTGTTTATGGAAATGGGGTTGCACAGTCCCTGATTACTAGCACATTCAGCAGTTCTTAGGGACTACTACCAGCCTAGTGCTCAGGGCTCACTTCTGACAGTCCTCAGGACCACGTGGTGGTGAGGCTCAAACCTCCAGCATGCGGAGCTGACTTGCTGAGCTCTCGCTCCTGTACCTGTTAATTCTCAAGCTGAGTATATAAAAATAAAACATCTCTTTTTTGTTTTGTTTTGGTTTGATTTTGAGGCCACACCTCGAAGTATTAAGGAGTTACTCGCCAGGGACCACACACTTCAGTTCATACTTGCACACATGCTCGCCAGGTTGCACCCTATGATTATGCAGCTCTCACACGTTCCAGTTGTACCTGTTTCAGAGTCACAGGGGTGCTCACACATGTGTTCAATTAGGTTGCACACATTAGTTTCAGTGCTCACATACATGACTGTGTTGTGATGCCTGGGTTCCAATGACAGAGTTGCCGGGATCCTGCTATGTGTGTGTGGGTGCCACTTGGGATTGAACTCGTGGCTTCTTGCTTGCAAGGTTGGTGCTTTTAGCTACTGGGCCATCTCTTGAGTCTTAAATCCACAACTTAATTACAGTTATATTCTGAAGTTTTCTATTTGGCCTGTGGGTGGTTAAGAGAAAGAGATTGGGGGCCGGGCGGTGGTGCAAGAGGTAAGGTGCCTGCCTTGCCTGCGCTAGCCTTGGACGGACCTCGGTTCGATCCCCAGGCGTCCCATATGGTCCCCCAAGCCAGGAGCGACTTCTGAGCGCATAGCCAGGAGTAACCCCTGAGCGTCACTGGGTGGGGCCCCCCCCCAAAAAAAAGAGAAAGAGATTGGGGTTTCCTTCTTTTTTAAATGTGTTTTTCAGTTCCTCCTGAGAATTCAACAGGTTCTACTTTATATCAGTGATCAAAGAAGATTTATGCAAGTTGTATTGAGTTGGTCTTTTTTCACTACTGTGTTCTCCCCCTTTCTTGGTTTTATTTTAGTAATGAGCTTTCCCCTCCCCTCCTCTGTTCTGTTTTTTAAAATTTATCTATTTTATTATAGTTTAGGTAACATGGTTTATCATGGTATTAAAGTTTATGGTATTGGTATGTAAGTTACTGTACTAGTAAAGTGCCTGTAAACCTCCTCCCATGATTCCCCCATCCAGTGTCATCCCCCACCCAGTCTTCATTACTGTCCCCTTTCCTATCACTACTCCCATGTGTGATAGTGAGTTTTTTAGTCCATGGCCAAGATCTGTCACTATTCAAAACTGTCTATTTCCTCTTTTGGAAGGAAAGGGTCTCTCTTTTATACCAAGATGAATGAGATCATCTCATGTTTGTTTTTCTTCTTTTTTTTCCTTCTTTGTTTAAGCACCATGATTGCAAACATGTTTGTAGTTGGGTTTCAGTCAAAAAAAAGTTCACCCCCTTCACTAGTGTCTTTCTCCTTCTGACTACTCTTAACATGATAGTTTTTCAGAATCAGTGTTAGAATCATTCTCAGCTACTGGCCTTGGATCTGAATCCATAGTGTGGGTTTGAGTTCTGCCCTTAATCAGGTTAAATTACTTTAGCCCCATGGACTCCAGTTTTCTAACGTAGAAAATAAGGTTAGAAACTTCCTAATGGTGTGGTCCTGGAGATAGAATGAGAAAGTACATGGCAAATGCTCATTCTGCCCATTTCTTTTGTTGCTAAATGTGAAAACAGTGCATACAGGTAAAAACAGTGCTCTCATTTAGCTCTTTTTTGATGATGGTTCACTCGGTTGTATTTTGCTGTGATGCACTGATGCCCATGTGTTTGACCTTATATACTTTGTAACAGTTTGGCAATTAAAGTTATTTGGTTCCATCTGGCAATGCTGGAGGAGAAGGATGCTCACAGTTGGTACTCAGGGGCCCATGTGATTCTGGAGGTTGAACCCAGCCCCCCCCCCACCCACACACACACACACACACACATGAAAAGCACACCAATTTAGCTGCCTCTCTGGCCTCAACAACTAGAGTTCTCTATAACCCTTTCCCCTAAATTTCTTTTTTTTTATATTTACATTCATCTTTATAGTTTTTATTCTAGAGCAATACTTCTGATTTATATGTGAGAGTCATTATAGAGAACCACTCACCTACATAATGCAATTTAAGGGGCCATTCCTACCCTTACTCCCAGCTTTTTTCCCTTCCAAACATACCATGTTCTTGAACTGGCAGCTTCTTGACACTGAAACCATGCCTGCTTCTGCTATTTCCTTAGTCAGAGTGCCTTTCTCACTCTTCTAGTCATATTCTGCTTAATCTCAAAGTCTTAAATCTTTTGTCATTTCATCAGTCAGCACATATTATGACTTTCCAGGCCCTAGGTATTGAGTATCAAATGGTGAACAAGAGAAATGAGATTGCTGCACTCAAAAAATTTACAGTTGGGTGGGGAAGAAGAAATTATCAAGTGTAATAACACTTGGTAACTGGCTCATTTCACTTATCATTTGTATTCATTCATGCATTCAATAAATATTTATTGAGTGCTCTATACCAGGCATTTTACTGGGTATACAACGGTGAATAGAACCAGACACGGTCTCTCTTTTGATAAATTCTGCTCTTCAGAGAGGAAAATCAACAAATAACTAAATCCATTGACATTTCCTTCAGAATCAAGTTAATTCTGAAGGAAAGGGATGCTACTCATAACTCTAGCTGAGAAGTCAAAAATTCCCCCAAGAAAATTATAGGAGAGGGTTTTGATGGGAAAAAGGTTCCAGGCAGCTCGAGCTTTGGAGGAAGCATGGACAGGGACCAGAGAGAGATTGAGAGAAGTGAACTGGCTCTGGCAATGTTTGAGAAAGAAGAATCACAGGGGGTGGATGTGTTCAGTGATGGGGAGTGTGGATCAGGAGTCCTCAAAGATGTTTGTGATGTAAGTTTGTGATTATTGATATATAAAGTTAACCGCACTAAACACCGTCAAATTGCCTGTGACCCTCGACCACTGGCTTTATGTTTCCTCTGGTCCCATCTTCATTCCTCTTCTCCCCAACAGTTTGTTATTAAGTTTATTAAATTAATAAACATAATTATTAAAACACTAAATTATTAAAATTTAATTAATAGTTTATTATTTAATTTAAAGTCAGAAAATGTATACTCCTCGTCTTTTTGCCTCAGAATAGCTAACTATTCATGGAGCTTTATGATTTTTTAAAACTATTTATTGATTGATTGGTTATTTTTTGGGTCACGCCCAGCGGCCCTCAGAGGTTTCTCCTGGCTCTGCACTCAGAAATCGCCCCTGGCTGGCTGGGGGACCATATGGGATACTGAGAATCGAACCAGGTCCCTCCCGGATTGGCTGCATGCAAGGCAAATGCCCTGCCCACTGAGCTCTGCCCCACCCCCTGGAATTGCATTTTTATTTCACTGTCTTCTAATTTGTTGTTTGTATATAGAATGCAACAGATTTTTTTGAATATTGATTTGTATCTTCTTTTGAGTTCATTGAGTTGACTTTTCTAATGATTTCTTCAGTTCTGTGAACATGAAGAGAATAGTTTCTCTGAGGTCTTCCCTAGGCAGTGTAGGAGGCTGTGATGTAGTTAAAAACTTTCTGTACTTGTCTCCATTTATTGAAGTGACTAAACTTCACTTTTCCATTGTTCCAGATTTGAAGGATGGAGGTAAGGGAGAACTCCAACTTGCATCAGGTCAGAGCAGCAGTTTCTTAGTATTAATGTAGTGCCTGGGACCCTAATTTCTCACACCTCCGCATGCCTTTGAAGGATTTGGTAAATGCTTGCAAGATTGAAATGGTGTCTGTGGTTCTGAATTGTGTGCATGTGGGTGATAGCAGTAGATCTGTGGCATCTGTGCCCTGTAGTTTTGTTTGTTTTCATTTTCTGGTTTTGGGGCCACACCAGGTGATGCTCAGGGGTTATTCCTGGCTATGCGCTCAGAAATCATTCCTGGCTTAGAGGGCCATATGGGACACCGGGGATCTGCTGTGCTACTGCACGAGGACTCCATGCCCTGTAGTTTCTGAGCCACCAGAGTCTAGTTGGTTTGGCATGTGGCCCAGAGGTCACTGTTATTGGAATAAACTATGAAGTGGGCGTTGACTAGAGTTTGTAGTCACATATGCCCAGCAACAGCCTTGTAGCGAGCCAGTCATATGTGAATGTGACTTAGTTTGACACTACCAGTTTGGAGGTTGCTTTCTGTACTTGATCTCTGGGGTGTCGGCAGTCTATTGCAGCCTCAGGGAAGTCAGCTCTCAGTTGCTGTGGCCGGGGACAGCTGCATGCTCTGTGCTTGTTTCCCAGTCTCCTGCCAGCAAGTGCAGGCAGCCTGTGGGAACTCTGGTGCCTTTGTGCCCAGCAGCCTCTGGCTGCTCAGGTAGAGGATGCTGTCTGATTTATCCATGTTGGGAAATGCACTTTAGATCTGAGCAGCCTGAGGCCACAAGCTTGTCATCAAATTCTATTGAACCTGGAGGCTGGAACCCCACGGGGTTGTGGACAGGCTGTATGGTGTGGAGGCCTGGGCTCACCTCAAAATGGCTGCTCCACATGCAGGCCACTCTGTTGCTTTTACCAAGTCCTACGACATAAGACACACTGAATTCCTGTACAGAACAGAACTTAGTGAAAAACTTGAGGTGAACAAGGAGCGCCTAGCCCACCTACCACTAACAGATAGGGTGGGAAAAGCCAGGCAGCCCAGACTGTGAATTTGGGAGTGGCAACCCTTCAGGGTGTGGCTCCCCTAGGGAATGACTACTTCCAGCTGTGCCAGGAACAACTGGTCTGAGTCCTTTGTTGTGGTACCCCAGCTGCCTAGGTAGGTATTTTATGTCTGGCACCAGATTGCCTGATTTATTGCCCTCCTTTTTCTTTCAGTCTCTGCCTCTTTCCTTCCTCCATGCAGGGGAAGTGCTCTCTACCTCTGAACTGTTTCACAGTTTGGTGTTCTGCAGAGATGAGTCTCTCCACAATGATGGCTTTCTCAGAGAGACCCTCATGGATTGCTGCTTTTACGTTATAGTGGATACAGTCTTTGGTTTAATGCCACAGTAGGGATGCTCATAGAACGGTTCTCGGAGATCTCACCTCCATATCTATTTCATGACTCTAGTTTCTGGTCTGTAACACAAGTGCATTTGAACAGCAAATGCTCAGTTAATAATTTCTGCAGGGGATGAGCAAACGTAGTGGCATTCAGTGATCTGAACTGAAACCCTCCAGCTTTACCATGCCAGGAAAGTCCTTGTCAGGCTTCTGTTCAAATAAGCAGCTCTCTCACTATATATAAACCTTTAATTCATGAAACAACTGAGTGTGTTGTTCTTAATCTGGTGATAATTTAATTTCAATGATAGATGAAGGTTTGTAGAGGATTATTATACACGGGAGAGAGGTTATGCTTGGTAGTTCTTGAATGACCATATTTGGTATCAGGGATTCGAACCAGGGTCAGTGGGATGCAAGGCAAGCATTTTATTTCCTGCACTATATATCTATACATCTTTCTGACTCCACACAACTCTCTGTTGAGCTGGACAGAAATATTCCCCATGCCTGAGGAAGGAACTTTGCATAGAGTCAGTACCAGAGGGATGCCATGAAAGTTTTCTCAGGGAGTGGAATGAGATAAATACCAATAGATGACTTGACACATATTAACACACAAATATAATTACACTAGTATTAGGGGTCTCTCCAGCTGAGAGGCCTGTATGAATAGTGATGGGGGGGGGGGGGCAAATAGCCAGAGAAGGATACCCTAAAGAGGTGGTCTGACTGAATCTGAGCTGTGTGTTCTGCAATGGCAGGCGATTGCACGGAGAGCAGGGCAGAGAGGAACGAAACCCTGGAAGCCAGGTACTTAGAGTGGGTTCTGTTTTCCTTCTGAGGGCAGTGAACGTTGTTCAGCCTTGTAGGGAAATCGCATCCCATTTGTGTTTCTGAAGGCTGCCTGTGGTAGTGGGGCTGAGGGGGAATGATTCAGGTGAATATGTAATGGAATTCATGAGTTTATAAACTTAAAAATTCTGCAAAGTGGTTTTGAAGTATTTCTTCAGTTTAGAATAGTGAAAAGGACTGAAGAGAAATTCCAGAAATGATGGCATTAGCAATCAGAAATGTTAAGGCAGCTATTATAAACATGCTCCATATGTTTAATATTATAGAAGGAATATGAACAACAATAGTTAAAATAAGACTTTTTAAAATATATGTTAAATACTAGTATATATGTCTGACTTTTTTGTTTTTTGGCCACACCCAGTGACGCTCAGCGGTTACTCCTGGCTATGCGCTCAGAATTTCAGAAATCCTGGCAGACTGGGGTGGGGTCGGGTGGGAATTGAACCAAGGTCTGTCCTGGGTCAGCCATGTGCAAGGCAGAAGCCCTTTTCTGTGCTATTGCTCTGGCCACTATGCCCGACTTTTTAAAAGGTCATATTGGCTTTTGAGCATACAATGATAATTAATAATTGGGTAAAAATTTTCCAATGAAAAACAATTAGCCTTATTTGATGAAATTTGAGTAAGAGACCGTCAGTTCATTGTATTTATTAAGCATTGGCTATGTGTCATGTAATATACATATGACATACGCTCAGTGTGCATTTACACATACTTTGAAGGACTATGTTCTTCTTCCATGACAGCAACTCCAGAATTAAGCCTCTTTCTTTCCCTAGATCAGGGGTCTCAAACTTGCGGCCCTCCATACAACATTTTGTGGCCCGCGGCTGGCCTTCAGATATTGCAGTATTCACGATTATTTGCTTACTGAATAATCGCATTAAACATTCGCATACCCCGAGCAGTCCATTCGGGGTATGCAAATGTTTAATGCGATTTTTTGCGATTTTTTTTCTTACTAATGCGATTTTTTATTGCGAATATTCGGTAAGCAAAATCCCTTATGCGGCCCTGCCTCACCCCGACTTTGCCTCCTGCAGCCCCCAGGTAAATTGAGTTTGAGACCCCTGCCCTAGATTTAGTTACCTATTATTTGTTCATTCTTTTGATCATTTGGCTCTCTTTGGTATTGCCTCATAAATAGAAGTTTTAGATTTTTCTGTCTCATGCTATTCACCACGTTTAGTTGTAATAATTTGTTTTTCCTCTGTCAAAAAAATGATATCTGGGCTGGTGTGATAGCACAGCAGTAGGGCTTTTGCCTTGCACGTGGCCAACTCAGGACAGACCTGGGTTTGAGTCCCAGCATCCCATATGGTCCCCTGAGCCTGCCAGGAGCGATTTCTGAGTGCAGAGCCTGGAGTAACCCCTGAATTCTGCCAGGTGTGCCCCCTCAAAAAAAAGAGGTCCTAGTAATCATATCTTAATAAGCTATAAAAATACCTTACCAATCCATCTTTTCTCCCCTTGTCTTGAACTGTAGTCTCTAGCACATGAATTTTTACCTAGAAAGAAAGAAAAGGTTTTTTTCATTAGCCTTTTCATTAGCATACATATCATTAATAAGTCTTATTTGTTTTTTGGTTTTTTTGGGGGGGGGTGTCACACCTGGCAGCACTCGGGCTACTCCTGGCTTTGCGCTCAGAAATCGCTCCTGGTAAGCTTGGAGGACCATATGGGATACCAGGATCTGAACCACCATCCATCCTGAGTCAGCTGCATGCAAGGCAAACACCCTACCACTGTGCTAATTCAAGCATCCCAATACCCCTTATTTGGGTTTTCGTGGGGCCTCCAAAGCGTGCTTTGGGGAACAGAGGGTTCTCTACAGTTCTTTGCCTGCTGGCTGATGGTTCAGTGTGAGGGCTTAAGGACATGAAGTCAGGATGCTTTAAAGTTGGACTGTGGTGGGACTGGAGAAGTACAGCAGGTAGGGAGGACACTTGCCTTGAATTCTCCTGACCAGGACTCAATCCCTAGCATCCCATGCAATTACTCAGTGCAGAGCCAGGAGTAACTCTTGAGCATCACCCAGGTGTGACCCCAAAACAAAAATTGCAGGAGCTGTTCTGGAGACTCCAGGGTCAACACCTAGTAATACTCAGGGGACCAGATAGAGCCAATGCTATTTCTGCATTCCCCTTTAAATGTTGGTTCTGCGGGCCCGGAGAGATAGCACAGCAGCGTTTGCCTTGCAAGCAGCCGATCCAGGACCAAAGGTGGTTGGTTCGAATCCCGGTGTCCCATATGGTCCCCCATGCCTGCCAGGAGCTATTTCTGAGCAGACAGCCAGGAGTGACCCCTGAGCACTGCTGGGTGTGGCCCAAAAACCAAAAAAAAAAAAAAAATGTTGGTTCTGCGTGCGTGCGTGTGTGTGTGTGTGTGTGTAAATGTTGGTTCTGTGTGTGTATGTCACCATCTGGGGTGCTAGGGATCAAATTATATATTTGATATATAAATGTATATATACACAAATATATTTATATATTATATAATAGTACATGTACATGTACTATTGCTCTGGCCTCCACTTTCAAGTTTTAAAAAACTAAGTAAAATGGTTATATAGAATCTATATATTCTTGTAATCATTCAGCAAATGCATTAAATACCTTCTAAATATCATTTTGTTTTTCAGTGAGGATGCAGGCAGTAGAATCATTTCTGCTCTTTAGGAAATATAAGTAAGAAAAAGAATAGTACACTATGTTATATATAGAAGTATTAGCCAAGTTCTTTAAGACCAAAGAAGAAGGGACTGGAGAGATAGCATGGAGATAGGGTGTTTGCCTTTCATGCAGAAGGACAGTGGTTTGAATCCCATATGGTCCCCCGAGCCTGTCAGGAGCAGTTTCTGAGTGTAGAGCCAGGACTAACCCCTGAGTGCTGCCGGGTGTGACCCCAAAACAAAACAAAAAGACCAAAGAAGAAAATCACTTGAATTATCTTGGAGTTTTAAATTATTTTCCTAAGACTGGAGAGAGAGGACAGAGGTTAGGGCATTTGCTGTGCACACAACAAACCTGACTTTGGTCCCCAGCATCCCACACAGTTCCTTGAGCAGTACCAAGAGTAATTCCTGCATGGACAAAACAAACAAATAAAAAACCCTAAATGGGAGGTTGGAGAGATGTCACAGTCGTAGGACATTTGCCTTGCATGCTGCCGATCCTAGACAAATGGTGGTTGGAATCCCGGCATTCATATGCCCCCCCCACCCCGTGCCTGCTGCCTGGTGTGATTCAAACCCCCCCCCCCCAACAAAAACCCTAAATAAATCTAGAGAAATCAAGGAAGGCTTTTTACAGATAAGAAAATGGACCTCAATGCTGGAGCAATAGCTGAGCGGAAGGGCATTTGCCTTGTACTCGGCCGATCCAGTACGGAACGTGGTTCGAATCCCAGCATTTTATATGGTCCCCTGAGCCTGCCAGGGGCAATTTCTGAGCGAAGAGCCAGAGTAACCCCTGAGCACTGCCGGGTGCAACCCTTCCCCCCCAAAAAGAAAAGAAAATGGAGCTCAAGGCCAGAGTAACAGTACAATGGGGAGGATATTTACCTTGTACACAGCCAACCCAGGTTCAATCCCCAATCTCCCATATGGTTCCCAGTGCCTGCTAGGAGTAATTTCTGAGTTCAGAGCCAGGAGTAACTGCTGTTTGTGCCCCCAAAACAGTAAAGAATATGGAGCTCACATAAATGTTTAGTGGTTGACTCAGCATTAAAATCAGATCTGAGGGCAGGAGTGATAGTACAGCAGGTAGGGCACTTGCCTTGCATGCTACTGAACCAACTGTAGTTTGATCTCAGGCATGCCATATGGTCCCCAAGCATTGCCAAGAGTAATTCCTTAGTGCAGAGTCAGGAATAACCCTATCATCACTGTGTGGCTCAGAAAATAGAAACAAGTAAAAAAAATTAAAAATAAATTCAGATCTGATTGCAGTATACCTGTTCATGCCACTACATATCTATAGAGAGATATTCCCTTCTCATTATTTTATAGGCAAATATATTATATACAGAATAATATATATTTGTGGGAATTTCTGAATAAGGAAACAAAATGTAAAATCAAAGTCACCAATTTCTTATTGAAGAGTATTAGAGAACTATAGTAAATGTGTGTTCTCTCAAACCAGCTATGCTACCAATTAACTGCTTATTGGTATGTTGGTCCTTTTTCCTGGCATCTATTTGCCATCTATAAAAGTGAAATAAAATCTCTCTAAGCTTCTAATTTATGTTTTTAGGTACTTTCATTTTTTTGTTTTGTTTTCTGGTTTTTGTTTGTTTGTTTGTTTTTGGTTTTGATTTTTTTTGGCCACACTTGGTGACTCAGGGTTACTCCGGCCTATGCACTTAGAAATTGCTCCTGGCTTGGAGGACCATATGGGATGCCGGGGATCGAACTATGGTCCATTCTAATGAGTCAGCCACGTGCAAAGCAAATGCCCTACCGCTGTGCCACCGCTCCGGCCCCTAACTTAAGTTTTTAAAGTAATATGCTATGATGTCCTTTTTCAAGTCTGAAGCATTTACATAGGAGTTTGGCTTTCCCGGGGCCTTGGGAAATCTTGATGCACTATGGCTTTGGTGGAGGGATGAGTGGGGAGGGTAAGAGTGAGGGACTCTTGGCAGCCTGGGTTTGAATTTCAATATTATCACTTATGTGATACTTTAATCTTGAGTAAATCACTCAACCTCATAGAACCTCAGTTTCCAGTTTGTAAAACAGAAATCATAATGGGTGACTCAAAACTGACGTGAAGACTTAGCTTCTTTGTCTAAACCATTTTGTACAGTGTTAGACGTTTAGTTCTCAAGTAAATGGAGCTAAATGATACCAGTGGTTATCGTGCTCATACTGATTTGCAGAACCTAGCAGGTTTGAGTAGTTTTCGAAGTCAGAATACTACAGTGGTTTCTTTTAGTAATGATTTTTTAATAAAGGCACAAAGGAGCCAATATGTCGATGTACAGAATATGGGATTTTAGTCATTTTCCCCTCAGATGGTCAATTAAGGGGTTGGAGGAGTTGGAGTTTGCTGCTAAACTTTACTAATGACCCCGAAAAGACTTTCATTAATCTTGTACAATATAGAGGGAATCATTCATTCTTTTCCATGTTTCCAGTGCTCAGGACAAGGTAGGCACTTTGCAAATGTTTTCTGAAGGAATACATGATTTCCCACTTTGTTATTCAAAAGCTGGGAAGAATAATAAAGCTCTTGGACCTTACGTTGTGACATTTGTTGAGTTTGTTTTGAGGGGGTTTGGGGGCATCCCATGACAATCAAAGCAGGATTCTTCTGATGGCACTGTTTGACTTTCTCCTGTGATCAATAAGCTTATTATTTGCCCTTGAAACCTCTGTGGTGCCGGGGAATCACAGACGTTCCTCAGGATGATTTACACGGCAATAAATAATTTGCACTGTCTGCTGCTTGCTTCATCAGCCTGCCCTGTTCATAAAACCCCAGAGGCTCAGTGGCCCCAAGGCTGGAACCTGGTGGCTGTTGTAATGCCTGTTACAGATGTGTGCATACTGAACATGTTACTCAGATTCCTTGTGTTGCTCTCTTGTTCTAATGTATAGCCACAATTTATCTTTCAGGGTTGATGTAACTGTAGAAATTATTTCCCATCTGACTTTATTAGTAGTTGTCATACCATTTCTTTTTTACTTCTATAAATAGATTATCTCTCCAAAAAAA
>NC_064852.1:13562079-13664579 GCF_024139225.1 Suncus etruscus | reverse complement strand
TGGATTTGATAGGAGTTTTGCTTTGTAAAATGAATATCTGGTACTTGGCAAGTCTACATGTAAAATGACTGCTTCCAGAGAGGTGGAGATAATCCCCACCTTATATTTTATGCCTCTGTACTAGACTCCATGCAGACTGCTTGCAAACCATATTGGATCGCTTTCTGAATGTCATATCTGTGATTTTCATTTCTGGATGCACTGGGGCATTGTGGTGCCTTTGAAGCCATAATTATTGGTCTCTCTCTTCTACGAGGAATCCAGACTAAACGAAAACAGGCATCAAAACCCTTTCCGCTAGTGCCTTAAATTTTGTCCTTTTGTTTTTCATTTTAGTCAGATCCACTCAGTTTCCTTCCTTTCAAATGAACCTTTTGGGGAACCAGAGAGAGAGAGACCTGGTGATGCCTTGTACTAAATCAACCCTGGCTTGCTCTCTTACACCTCAGATGGTTCCTCAGGCCCTGCCAGGAGTGACCCTTGGGCTTAGAGCCAGGAGTAAGCCCAAAGCACTTTCACGTGTAGCCCAAAAGGCAAAAACTCTAAATAGATTTTTAAAACAATAATAAAGAATTCTTAAAATAAATCTTGATATATCTAAGTTGTCATCAGTTATTGGTATTGGTAGGAGTATGTCTTTACTGTTACAGTAAGTAACCAGGTCCAGTCGCACATCTGAAGTAGCATCTGAGGCCTCATTTCCAAACAGCCAAACATAGACATGATCATTGAAATTTGCTGCAGCAGCTCTAATCTTTGGCCTCATGTCCCTCACTGATGTTTCTTCACAGATCCACTATCATTGTTCACTATATATATGAGTGATGCTAAATATTTGGTATGGATCAGTGACAGTAAAACTGTTCTTTCGCCCACTGGAGTCTGCGGGACCCCTGAGTTTCAGCCATAGGTCCCAGGAACTGGGGAGACGCTGCAGCCGTTTCGAGTGCACTAGGAGCCTGTTCTGAGGCTGGGACCATCCCTCTCTCTTTTCTATCTCCTGGGAACAATAGCGATCTCTTTGGCACCCCCTGCTGTCAGTAACCCGCAAATTCACACTCCAAAGGGAACATTTTGCAAGACTTTCTCTGCTCTTCAAAACATACAGCCTTTGTCTCAGATTTTTGCTAAGTGTAGGACTATGCTTTCTATAATAGATGAGGGTTTCGTATCTTTCTATCTCTGGGCAAAAATGAAATACCTGAGTGTCTGAGGGTGAGCTTAAGGTTGGCTTTTCAAGCTTTTGTAATTGCCTGTTCTTCCCGCTGTGAGGTCATGTTTGGTATATAGAGCAAGTGATTATTTTTCTTTCTACATTGCAGAGACACTGGCCCAACCACCTTAAACTATTTAAAGTGACTTAGAAGTTATCCAGGGATTCCTCCAACATAATGCAATAGTTTTCATTTTTGTATGATCATTTCCATGTGTAGTATGTAAAAATGTATTCTTTTAGTTTAACATTGTAATTACCAATATTTTTATATCTGTTCTTCTTTACTGCAACACACATTTATTATCAACCATGGGTCTAGAAAACCATCCTCTGTGTTCACAGTGCTTTACTTTCTAAAAGGGAAACAGTCTTGAAACAGATCATTCAAATGTGATGAGCCATAAAATAGGAAAATATGCTGGGTTAGGGGAATTCTATTCCAGGATACTTAAATTGTTTCTTTGGGTTTGAATAAATGAATCTTGATCGTCTTTGTTTATATTCTTTTATTTCTGTTTAATTACTCCGTAGGATATCTTGTGAGTAGGAGTATTGGTCAGAGTAGAAACCTAGGTGGATTTGTAGATACTTGTTTTATATTGACATGCAGCCTTTGGAAAACTCGTCACTATGTAGTGCTCCCAACAGAATTTTAAGGCCATCTTCAGTTCCTAACCTCACATGGTATCAGTAGGAGCTCTTTCTTTTTACTTTAAAGAATACAGTATTTGGGCCGGAGAGATGGCATGGAGGTAAAGCATTTGCCTTGCATGCAGAAGGTCAGTGGTTTGAATCCCAGCATCTCATATGATGCCCCAAACCTGCCAGGAGCGATTTCTGAGCATAGGCCAGAAGTAACCCTTGTTATGACCCAAAAACCCAGGGAAAAAAATACAGTATTTGTATTTTTCTGTAATAGATGTCTTCTGGGGCCAGATAGATAGTATTTGTGTGTCCCCCAAATAAAAACAGGTGTTTTACATAGTTAACATATAACACCTTTACTTATGAGCAAGTGACTTAGCGGTACATAATTTTTGGCTTGGTTTGTTGTTTTTTATTTGGGGGCAAGAACTTTATCAGCTGAGATGCTGATAAAGGTGCTCTCTAGGTTTGATGCTTGGGGAGTACCTTCTACTAGTACTTAGGGAACCAGGAGGTGCTGAGAATCAAACCCAGGCCTCCTACATGCAAAACATGCATCTTCCAGCCATGAGGCAAGTGGTTTTTTTGTTTGTTTGTTTGGTTTTTTTTTTTTTTTTGGTTTTTGGGCCACACCCAATGACGCTCAGGGATTATTCCTGGCTATGCACTAAGAAATCGCTCCTGGGGGGCGGAGAGATAGCACAGAGGTAAGGCGTTTGCCTTTCATGCAGAAGGATGGCGGTTTGAATCCTGGCATCCCATATGGTCCCCTGTGCCTGCCAGGGGCGATTTCTGAGCGTAGAGCCAGGAGTAACCCCTGAGCGTTGCTGGGTGTGATCTAAAAACCAAAAAAAAAAAAAAAAAGAAATTGTTCCTGGCTTCGGGGACCATATGGGATTTGGGGAATTGAACCATGGTCTGTCATAGGTCAGCCGCCACCGCTCCAGCTCATAATTTTAGTTTTAGTCTAGACCACATCTATGCTCAGGGATCACTCATAACTGCACTCAGAAATCACTCCTGGTGAGGCCTCATGTAGCATGGTATATCAGGGATTGAACCCAGGTCTGGTGCATGTTAAGTAATCGCCTTATTGCTGTGCTATCTCCCCAACCACGGCACGCGATTGTTAACTGCATAAATATTGTGGTAGGATTATAAAAGAACAAAGTGACTTTGTGAAACTGTGTGTGTGTGTGTGTGTGTGTGTGTGTGTGTGTGTGTGTGTGTGTGTATCTGTCTGTATGTCTGTCTGTCTGCGAAACAAATTTTTAAATTAGTGATGTGTTTGATAAAATGCTGGGCAGGGCATAGGCATCCCCTCCTGGGAGAAGCATTCAAGACGACACAGTGTCTTGTGAGAGCCCCTCATTTTCAAAAATGAGTAGAGGGAATAGGGCGGCAAAATGAGAACCGCTTTACCCTGAATCTTTTGTTTTCTTAAATTGCTCTTACCCTATGTTCACCCACACTCATGCACACGTACAACACCCAGTCAATCCCCTTTCTATTTTAAAGTTCAAGAGAACTTATTTGACATGTCTGGAACATTTCTGAAAGTACAGGTAAAGTAAAATCTTTCTTTGTGAGCGTGTAAAAAAGCAACTGTTCGTAACTTTTATTTTCTTTGCTCAGTTGTCTGAGGATGTGATGTGGAGTACTGATCAGTTTCTCTCTGTGTTTTCTTTTTTCAGCAGCTTCCCTTGTGCTTCTCTAGTCTTGATTCAAAATTTAAAAAGCCTCTTCGTTGAAGGCAGGAAAGATAAATGTCAGAAAGCTCCAGAGATATGTTCTATGTTTCCAAGTTCCAAGTTTCAGAGAGGGTTATCAGAGTCTTAACGGGCTGAATACTGCTTTGCATGTGTGTGTCCCATGTTCAATCCTTAGCACCACATGGTCCCATGAACACAGAACCGAGAGTAGTCCCTGAAGATCATCAGGTGTAGCGCCAAACAAACAAAAGATCTTCATTAAAAACCTAAAGTTTCAGAGAGGGCAACCTCAGCAAACTAAGTTTAAAAATAAAAGCATCTTCTATTCATCCCCTCACCCCCCTTTCCTGCTTCCTATTTTTCCCAGTTGCTGAACTGAATTGGGAAGAATAGTAGGGAGTGAATTATTCTTTTCTAAGTAACGACCAACTAAGTATGTGTTACATTACTTAATATAAAGATAGTTCTGTTTTATGAAGTTTAGAAAAATGAAGACTAAGAGTGGAAAGTGTTTCTCTCAGGCTGTTTTCTGCCATGCCTGGCCCTCCGTAGGATGTTAGAGAAGGGGTTGAACAGGCGGAGCAAGTGTTGGCATCAGCAAAGAGATTTCTGGAGCCAGTCTGGGTGTTAGTCCTGCCCTCCATCTTCCTATTGAGTGTATCCTGAATAGGTCACTTAACTCTGCCATGGCACAAGTAAATGAAGCTAATGATGACGCTTGCTTTAGACAGCCATTGTGTTAATTAGTCAAGTACCTAGAACATGGTCTTATATAATAATTATCTTAGTGTTTGCTGCATGGATGGGCATTAATAATTTAAAAAACTCTTTTAGGTCAAGAACTAAATCATTTATACTCCATGACACAAGCATGACTCCACTACATAGTAATAGTTCCAGAACTTTTTTTTTTTTTTTGGTTCTTGGGTCACAACCGACAGCGCTCAGAGGTTACTCCTGGCTCTGAGCTCAGAAATCACTCCTGGCAGGCTCAGGGAATCATATGGGATGCTGGGATTTGAACCACCGTCCTTCTGCATGCAAGGCAAACACCTTACCTCCATGCCATCTCTCCAGCTCCAGAAGTTTTCTGTTTTTTGTTTTGTTTTGTTTTGATTTTTGGTTTTTGGGCCACACCCAGCGGTGCTCAGGGGTTACTCCTTGCTATCTGCTCAGAAATAGCTCCTGTCAGGCACCGGGCACCACCTGGGATACCGGGACTCAAACCAGCCACCTTAGGTCCTGGATCAGCTGCTTGCAAGGCAAACGCCGCTGTGCTATCTCTCCGGCCCCAGAACTATTTCTGAAGTAGGTATTTGCCTCTGAGCCCAGTGTTTAGATTTAGGCTTCCTTGGATTAAATGCCAACTTCACTAGTCACTAACAGCCATAATCTCAATTTCTTCATAGTAGTAGCTTCCTCCAAAGTTATTTGGAACAAGGATTTTGTTTTGTTTTGTTTTTGCCTTTTGGACCGCATCTGGTTGCATTCAGGGGTTACTCCTGGCTTTGCATTCAGAAAATGCAATGTTCACTCCTGGAAGGTTTGGGGAATCACTCGAGCTCCAGGGACAACAGTTTTCTTATTTGTTTTTTGTTTGTTTGTTTTGGTTTTGGTTTTGAGTCACACCCAGCGGTGCTTAGGAGTTACTCCTGGCTCTGCACTCAGAAATTGCTCCTGGGAGGCTTAGGGGGACCATATGAGATTTCAGGGTTCGAACCTGGGTCTGTCCTAGGTCTATCGCACGCATGCAAGGCAAATGCCCTATTGCTGTGCTCTCGCTCCAGCCCTGGCAGCAATTTTCTTAAACATAAGTATTATACAGATCTCTTTTGAGGGAAAATTGATATTCCTAAAGTATCAAATAATATTGCTTAAATATGCACAAATACTAAATTCTAGCTATAAATTCCATAGGTTCATGCAACCTAAACAAAGTTATAAATCAAATGTAAGTAAAACACAAATTAACATCAGTAGTGCAGCAAGTGATGCTTTGTTGAGATTAAACTACTGATGTTGTATTTATTGAGCTTTAGATAATTTACCATTTAACTGAGTCTTTTGATATGAAACATCAGGTCACTATGTTTTTATTTGTCCTTTTTAAGCATTGGATATAAGAGCCAGAGAGATAGTATGATGGAAAGTGAGCTTTTCTTGCACGAAGCCTACCTACTTTTAATCTCTGGCTTCACATATGGCCTCTAAGCACTGCCAGGAGTGATCCCAGAGCATAGAGCCAGGAGTAAGTCCTGAACAGAGCCATGTGTGACACCCCATTCCTGCCCCAAAAAAGTCAAATATTTTTTTAACTTTCAGTCTGTCATCTTTGTTTTTGACCAAAATAAATAAATTGCAGTTCTGTTAGGGTGACCAGTTTATGCCAGTTTAACAGGCACTTCTCTTGTTTTAAAATGGAAAGTCGTAGCTACCAAGAGCACCTCTCCATTGGTGTGAGTGATGGGTACCTACGTTTAGTGTGATTTGGACATGCTTCAAAGGCCATCAGAGATATACCATAGAGAGCCTGATGCCCACTTTGCCTGCATGTCTTTCAGCTTAACAGTTTGAGCACAAAGCTTTTCCGTGTTGATATAATAACTCAACTCCTGGACCATACAGAGCCCCAAATCTCACCAGCTTATCCCATAAGTTTGCAAAGTTTTTCTAAAGGCCCATGTAGAGAGAAATCTCTCAAACCATGTAGTTTTGGTAGCTCTGTTTTGCTCAAAGAGCAGGAAAGTAGGGGCCAGAGAGATAGCATGGAGGTAAGGCATTTGCTTTGCATGCAGGAGGATGGTGGTTCAAATCCCAGCATCCCATATGGTCCCCCGAGCTTGCCAGGAGCGATTTCTGAGCGTAGAGCCATGAGTAACCCCTGAGAGCTGCCTGATGTGAACCAAAAATCAAAAAAAAAAAAAAAAAAAGAGCAGGAAAGTAGTCTTAGAAAACATGTAAATAAATGGACATGGTCCAGACTTCAACACTTTTTGTTTTTCAGCTGTCCTAGTAAGTAAATTTCTTCCCCCTAGATCTCCTCCTTGTAGTGTCTCAAGGTGAAGGATGGAGAACATGTAAGACTGGGATAGACTCCATCTATAGCTAAGTTGCTGCTTTTGTCAGTCCAGTCACTGTGCCCTTCCATGCATTGTAGTGGCATATGCATCATTCTTGTTTGTTTGTTTGGTTGTTTGGTTGGTTGGTTTTTGGGCCATACCCGGTGGTGCTCAGGGGTTACTCCTGGCTACGCGCTCAGAAATTGCTCCTGGCATGGGGGACCATATGAGATGCCAAGGGATGGGACTGGTCTGTCCTAGGTCAACTGTGTGCAAGACAATTGCCCTACTGCTGCTGTGCCACTGCTCTGACCCTGGCGTATGCATCATTCTATATGGTGACTTACTGAAGTAATTGTCGGCTCTAGATATATCCATACACATGTAATTTCATTTCACTATATAGTTAAGTGTTAACTATTTATGTTATATATTTGATACATACTTTGACATGTGTGTATCTATATAAGTATGTATGTTTATGTACTTAAATGATTTGCACTGAACTCGATGGAACATTTTTTGTTTGTTTTTTTGTTTTTGGGTCACACCCAACAGCGCTCAGGAGTTCCTCCTGGCTCTACACTCAGAAATCGCTCCAGACAGGCGGGGGGGGGGGGGTGCCTATATGGGATGCTGGGATTCAAACCACCATCCTGTATGTAAGGCAAATGCCCTACCTCCATGCTATCTCTCCAGCCCCTTGATGGAACTTTTTTTTTTTTTTGGTTTTTGGTTTTTGGGCCACATCTGGTGGTGCTCAGGGTTACTCTTAGCTATCTGTTCAGAAATAGCTCCTGGTAGGCACGGGGGACCGTATGGGGCATCGGGATTCGAACCAACCACCTTGGGTCCTGGGTCAGCTGCTTGCAAGGCAAACACCACTGTGCTATCTCTCCAGCCCCATTGATGGAACATTTTTAAATTCTGAAGTAATGCTTATGAATTCATTTAATGGCCTTAGATTTACCTTGAACCTTAGGCAGAAAATTGCCTCTATGAAGAAATTAACTTAGATCTTATGTTTCATACTTAAAATATTTTTTGCAGATATTTATCAATCTAAATAAATTACACTAAAATGCATAGGGGGCTTAAGCTTCCTTTAACTCACTATTCATTATATAATGAATAAAAGCCCAATATGGAGAAATAAAACCTTTTCCATACAATTTTTGTACTTTTATGTTCCATCATGCAAAGATAGTGACATTATATAATTATGTATATTTGAAAAGAAAGCTAGTTCATTTAAATGAATCTTTGTTTAAAAGCGTTCTGTGTAAAGAATAGATAGGACTTGGAAGCCTTTTGATATTCTTACTAAATCAGTCTGTAATAGCCTTGTCTTCCAGGATCCTGAGACCCCAAGATGAAAACAGAGTTATTTGGGGAAGGAGAATTAATTATTCTCATGTATTGCAAATTAGTGGCCTGATGATGAAAATGGCATCTTTTATTGAATCACAAATGGATTTTAAAGATATCCGTTGTCCTTGATTGATTTTAGACAGAGCAAACGTGTATATACACAGAAATCCCTAACTTGTTATTTGTTACTTTCTAGCAATTCTGAACCTGCGCATTGACATTATTTGAACATGAGGAAGGAGAAATAGGAGGCAGGGAGGTATGGAAACTTCAGGTGACTTCCAAAAAGCTAGATAAGGAGGGGGGGGGGGGGGTCTTACTGGTTTCCTCTATCTAAATCAGTATTCCTTGACACTGTTGACCTAGTCAAGGCCTCCTGTGCCTTTAGAAATGGAAGGATGGGGCCAGAGAGATAGCATGGAGGTAAGGCGTTTGCCTTTCATGCAGGAGGTCATCGGTTCGAATCCCGGCACCCCATATGGTCCTCTGTGCCTGCCAGGAGCAATTTCTGAGCCTGGAGCCAGAAATAACCCCTGAGCACTGCCGGGTGTGACCCAAAAACCACAAAAAAAAAAAAAAAAAAAAAGAAATGGAAGGATAAGGGAGAATGAGATCTTAGGGTAGACAGGAGAGAAATCTGCATTATCCATCCACCTTCCCCCCCCAGCACCTGCCCCTATCCCCACCCCAGAACAGGGTAAGTGAATCAGAATTTGTGAAACTGAATTACCTTTTAAAAACAGCCTCCCCATGAGCTAGAGAGGGTACAGAGGTTAAGATGCACATATCTTCATGCGGCTGATACTTGTTCCACCGCAGCACCACATATGGACCCTTGATCAGTCCAGTTCAGGCTGGAGACCTCTAGGTCTCACAGGGGTAGCCGGGATAATCCTTGCATCCCTGGGCCCAGGCAACCCCACATCTTCAGGCCTTTGTTTTGAACTGTTAGCCCATTTGGCTGAAAATTGCAGAGGACCCCCCCCCCCACTTAGTCCCCACAAAAATGACAGTGACAATAGCAACTATGATAGTATCATTGTTGGGTGTGTTAGCATAAATGTTTTGTGTTGTGATCCTACCCCATAGGAAGAAAAGTCAAAATATTAAAAAGAACAATTTCCCTAGATCACAACTTAGTAAGGTCAATGAAACTATCCTCCTAGATCTGTTTCATTTTTGAATGCTGACTACAGTGGGTGGATAAGGGAAGGGAACCTTCTGACTGGGGCCAGTATGAGTACGAAGTAGTTAGGATTTTGTTGTCTGGGTAGGGGTAGATTATCCAGAAACTGTGACCTCAGTCATTGGGGCCCAGAGGGCTTCCAGAGAGGATTGTGGTTGCTTTTGGCTCTACATAAAGGCAAGTTAGGTGCTTTTTCAGGGGGGCAATCCTAGATTCATTTCTCTTTCCTGTCTGTGGGCTTTACAAAGAATAGCAGGCATTTAAAATGGGGCACTGGAGAGAACTTCAGAAAGTCAGTATGTACAGAGCGTGCTGTGCCTAGGGGAGGTTTGAGTTATACCCCTGGCACTGCCTGACCTCCTTGGCACTGCTTGGAGCAGTGACCCAGCACTGACCTGGAAGTAGCCCTGAGCACCACTGGTTTGTGACCTGCAAACAAAACAAAAACTCCAAAAAGCGAAGCATGAACATTCTTGCTAAGATCTCTGAATTACAACCCAGTGGCCACACATCTACAAAAAGATGTTACTACTTTGAAGCTTTTCCTACTCTTAAGTGATATCTAGTTTGGAGAAGATAGGAAAGACATGCCAGAAGGAAGTGAGCATTGTTGCACCTTCATCCAGCTGCTCCTCCTAGCCATGGTCTCATTTATTCTTTCACAACAATTCACATTTGTACGGTGTAAGCTGAGGCTCAGAAACACTTACCCAACTTAATATGGCTTGGTCGAAGAGCTAAAATAGGGTAAAATAAATAGGCCTGTGTTCTTTGTAGCCAGGCCTAGCAATATGGGTATAAATTATTCTCGCTATTTATTGTTTGTGCAAGTCACAGAGGGCCAACTGTGTGTTGTTTCTTGTCGTTCTGTTGTATTAGCAAACATTTTCATTGTCCAGATTGTCACTGGGTATAGAAATGTAGCATATGCAGCCTATTTAATTTTGTATTTGTAAATCTGACTTGATTTCCTTTTTGGCAACAACTACCATCTCGAGAAGAGTTTTCTTTTAGTCTGTTTAAAAACGACAAAAATACTGAGCACATAATAAAGATGGAAAGCATTAATTACAAACTTGTAAGAATCGAAAGGTCAGAAAAACTACATCTGTATATCTTGCTCTAGTCTATCTGCTGAGCGTGTGCCAGGATACACGTTATTCCTGCAATAAAAGTACATGTGAGATAGCCATCAACTTACTGGTGTGTCCAGAAATTATACCATCTTAATTGCTTTCGTTGTTACGTATCTTTAAAGTTTAAGGCTTAGCTTTCCGAATGATGTGGTTTATTTTATGATTCACCCGCTTTGGCCATGTTTGGTTCCTAGGTCTCATTTTGATTTCCTCTCTTTTCCCCTCAGCTTATGTTGGAGTCTGTCAGCTGCTGCTATGTACATGTCAGGCTAGTGACTTGTAATGTTTATTAATACAATGTCAGTCTCGCTGTTGAAAAAACTGTGATGTTTCTCAGAAGGTTGCGATAGAACGAAGCATTTGATTCCCACATCCTGTCTACAGCGCATGGTGAATACATTCTCAGATGTTATGCAGTTCACTGACCTGACAGTTATGGAACCCCGCCTGGGACCCCATTTCAGCAGGACATATTTGAACAGAAACAGTTTGCAAAACTTTACACACTTAAACTCCTGCCAAGGCAAACTGTTAGCCACTTGAGTTTGTTATAAATACCCAGTGGCAGTGGTTGGAAGTAGCCCACGGTGTGTTTTATATTCTGAACTGAATGTGAATGTCTTTGCGGTTATATAGAGTAGTAAATAATTGAGTTTGATTAGGGAGAGGGACCTCATTATCCCCCACCTGTGCCCAGCTGGAAGGGGAGGGTCGAAATGAAGCCATTAGCTGTCTCTCTTACTGGCATCTCAAAGAGCTCAAATACATCTGTGTCTTATTTTCTTTTCTGGCACAATCAGTCGAGCAAGCTAAGCAGGCATGACCGGATTTGGCAAGTCCCAAGGACTCTGGCAAAGATACACAAGGAGAAGGCGGAGGGCAGTCATTTTGGCTTCTCACTGCCCATTAGTCTAGCGAGTTATGTTTTTGGAAAATGTCTGTTTTGAAAAAAAAAAAAAAGTTCTGTGTCCAATGTCAGACATTGCGTACTCACACAAAATACTTTGATCTTTAAAAAAAATTGTCAGTGCAAGAGGAAACAAAATGTGGCGTTCACACTATGTAAACTTTATGGATGAAGTCATGCCCAAAAGACTTGCTTTGAAGCAGGCATGCTGCAGTTGCTAGAAAACGTCGTCCCCTTGCTCATTGAGTCATTTCTACCTTGAAGTGCTCAAGCATGAACATGCATGGAATTGGGGCCCCAGCAGATTGGGAACTAGGAGTGTGTCTACATTACCATTATAAACTGGTCAGGATGAGAGAATCCAGTCCTATTCTGGCAGCCTTTTTCGACTTGGACTGAGATTGGGACTCATGAAGCCTTGGCATCCTTCACTTGCTTTTGAAAAGGGATTTTGCAGGTCAGATGGTGCTCACTCCCGTATCTCCCAAGCAGTGTTCTGTGGGACCAGGTGCCGGTTCTGGCAATACTTGACCCAGTACTGCTCAAGCCCAGCCGTGCTGAAGGCCACTAGGGCTACTCCAGTGGTACTCAGGGGACTGTTCCAGTCTGGGCATGGAATTAAGGGCCTCCTCGTGCCAGGCATGTGTTCCAGCCCTTTGAATTAGCTCTTTGGCCCTCCCATGGATAATTCTTAAGAGTTGGGACATTCATAATCAAACTGAATTTGTTAAAGAGGAAGCTGAACCTTCATCATAGGTTGTTCAGTGGTTCCAGTCTCTGGGAGATATCTCTCTGGAAGTTTCTTCCTCCCAAGTCCCTGAGACTCTAGAGAAATTAAAAACTGGCTCTGAACTTTTACTGACCTGGATTCAAGTCCTGGCCCCACTGCTTAGTAGTTGTACAATTCTTCACACTACCCTAATCTTGCTACACCTCAGTTTCCTTTCTCTAACTTGGACAGTAACATTACTTATCTTTTCTTTAATGATTAGTAAAGAGCTCAATAGAGAGTAACTCTTGTCACCATCTCATCAGTCTGTCTTTGTCCACAGGAAGAAGCCCATAGCTGTTGTGACATATGAACTGTTGCTTATGACATGTTTTCTCTTGACAGGTGGAATTATTTAGCCTTAGACCTGGTGTTATCCTCATTCTGTAGTTGGAAGTTAGATTGTCATTTGCTCAAGAAAGGCAGAGTGGAATCTCCAAACCTCCTTCTGGGGCTATGTTTTAAGATTTCTCCAGTAAGAAACACCCCAGAACCCAGGTGTATTTGTACCTGGGCAAAGTCCCCAGTGTTTTGGCAGAATGACTATAATTGCTTATTTCCTTCTTTGTCTCTCATCTAGACTGATATTTGGACTAGGGACCATATTGTTGATCTCTGAGTTCAGAGTAGGACCATTAGTCATTAAAAGGCCTCAGGACTTGGTTTCTGTGACATGGATCTGCTAACAGTACTTTAGGATTGAGTGAGCCAGTACAATGTTAATACTTAACATACAGTAATATTTGCATACAGCATTCAGTACCCAGTGTTGCCACCATATTGTTGTAGTTATTGGGTGAAAGTTATCTTATGTAGTTTGGGTTAGAAAGCTCTTAAGTACTTAAGAGTACTTCATTTAATCTTACATAATCAGGTGAGCCAGAGGTACCCCCCATTATATGACCTACCAACCCCATTTCAGGGGGAAAAATTATTCAGGGCTATCCTGGAAATCGACTCTGATTAGGAAACAAATAGAAACCACCCCCCCAAAAAAGTTTTTTAAGTATTTAAAAGCAAAATAAAAGGAAGCTCTTAAGTGTCATTTTATTTATCTTCTACCATCCCCACCCAAAGTCAGAGAGGAAAGCTGAGATGGAGCAGACATCCTCAGCTTTACAGTCCCAGAAAGGAGTACCTTAAGAAATGGGGCCCAGGGCCAGAGAGATAGCATGGAGGTAAGGCGTTTCCAGAAGGTTGGAGGTTTGAATCCCGGCATCCCATCTGAGCTTTCTGAGAGATTTCTGAGCACAGAGCCAGGGGTAACCCCTGAGCGCTGCTGGGTGTGACCCAAAAAACAAACAACAACAACAACAACAAAAGAAATGGTGCCCAGTCTACTTGCCTTTGAGCTTCCAAGGGCTGCTGCCTGAAACAGAGATTGATTGCAGGGCCCGGAGAGATAGCACAGCGGTGTTTGCCTTGCAAGCAGCCGATTCAGGACCAAAGGTGGTTGGTTCGAATCCCGGTGTCCCATATGGTCCCCCGTGCCTGCCAGGAGCTATTTCTGAGCAGACAGCCAGGAGTAGCCCCTGAGCACCGCCAGCTGTGGCCCAAAACCCAAAAAAAAAAAAGAAGAGATTGATTGCAGGCAGTGTCCCCCAAATGTTATCACTGTATCCAGCAAGTAGCACGTTTTATTGGGCCCGTAATAGCAATAACATACAGTGATGGGTTCTATTCCCCAAAGTAGGTATCTCTGACCTGGAGGGCTGAGGGGCTGATAAGGTAAAGGTATAGCAAGTATTGTTTGTAAACGTTTACCGATTGCAGCCTTAGTCCCAGGTACTTGGCATTCATTGTCTGTTTTATCCTTCTGACAGTTCTGTAGGGAAATGGTCCACTCACTTCCGCAAGCACATATCTGAGGTTTCCGTGTGTTAGAGCAGCATTTAGGTAAACTGTGGAATGTGGAACCAACTTTTGGCCAATTGGTATTGACCTCTCAGCCCAGGCTGCAGACCCTTCTAGTATGTTCCTTAATGGGGCTTCTGGATCTAGCATTGTCCTCTACAGAGAACCAATGCTTTCTGGGCCTTTATCCCTACCCTTTCTGCCCCTCTGTCACCTCCAATTTAATACTTAGTGGAGAAAATGCTCATTATGTTAGATTAAAGTTGGTATAAAATCTTCACTGTGGTAGCTGAGTGGCTTTGCATCAGGACAGAGCTGAATTCCTCGAGTGAGTAATCTCTTTTTAGCACACCCGTACGTTTCTCAGTGGTTATGAGGCTTGACAGGACCTAACTTGGAATTGACTGAAGGACTCCTGGCAGTGTTTAGTCAGCTCCCCAAAGTGACACTTCATCCCAGACCGAGCAGAGACACACACGCACACACACACAGCAGGGAGAGCGGGGAAGGGCAGCTGCTCTGCTCCATACCCTGAGAGGCCCCTGCACTGGCATAGAACAATCGTCCATAAACAGAGCAGGAAGAGGGGCAGTTCCTGCCACCTACCTGCACACCCAAGGGCTAGACACTCAGAGACTGGTAGGCAATACTGGGTAGAGCAGGAGCAGTTCCATCCCTTCCTGCTGCCTGCACCTCCCCCCCTAAGATACACCATCTCCCAGGATCGGACCCAAGAACTGCCTGAAAAGATTCACTTAAATAGACATTTTTAGGAAGTTAATTTAAAAAAAATCCTGTATATAAAGAAATAAGGCCTAAAACTCAGCAGGTCTTACAGTCAAGCTAAAAATTGTGGTAACAGGTCTCCGTATCCTGTTAGTGGGAGAATAACTTACCAGTTGCACCTAGATGGGTGTTGGGACCCATGTGTCTGTGCTGTCCTCTTGGGTTTCAAAAATATCTTAGTCCTGGGGGTACCGCAGCCATGCAGTCACGAGCCCAAGTTGGCCTTCAAGTGGAGGGCGAGGCTGACCTGTGGAGGCTGCCTTGGGTCTGGGTGAGCATGCAACTTGCAGGCCACCGCCCTCTTCTCTTAATGGGCACGTTTTTACCGAAATGGAGCCCCAGAGGAAGATAGCGCACCCCCGTGAAGGCACATTCCTAGCGCTGAGCATGCCCCTTCCCATCACTGTTGTTTTCATTTTCCTCTCATGAACCTTGCTCCCCTGGCTTCAGCTCGGAGGCTGTAAAGGAAGATGGAGAGCCGAGTTACCTCAGAATGATCACTATCGTTAACATTCACGGGTGGTTCACTTATCATTCCTGACTGCACAGACATGGCAGCCGCTCGGAAGCGTCCGCAGGTGTAGCACGGTGATACATATTACATTGTGCCACAATGGATTTATGTATTCTGTAACAAAAGAAAAGTGTAATG
Source organism: Suncus etruscus (assembly GCF_024139225.1). Lineage (NCBI taxonomy): Eukaryota > Metazoa > Chordata > Mammalia > Eulipotyphla > Soricidae > Suncus > Suncus etruscus. The sequence continues at coordinate 13,649,286 of NC_064852.1, read as the reverse complement.
AAAAAATACAGAAGGTAATCCTTTATTCCTCCACCACACAATTTATCAGTAATGCCCATGGATGATAAGTGCCAGGGATTTCCTCTGCTTGCTTTAACCTTGTCACCCAGGCACATTTTGGTAAAATGACAGAAAAATACAGGCTAGGGATTTTCCTCTGTCCAAAACAACAACAACAAAAAATACCCCACCTTTTAATTTATGGAAGTTAGTCTAAACGCAAGACTTCCTTCTGAGCTTTCAGTGTGCCTTTGCTGAAAAAGATGGTGTGGCTTAAAATTATATAATTGGCAGCAGACCAGGAGGGAATGCAAGCGATTTATAAGCAGCCTCAAATCTGAAAGAGTTCAAGGTAGAACCCAGGATGGCAGTTGGAGAGATGTAGGCCAGGGCTAGGGTTTGAGTCCCACGAACGTGTGTTCCCTTACAGGCCTTATTCGTCCCTTGCCCAACATATTGTCACAGATGGAGCACGCTGACTTCCGAGGAGAAAGCAAGTCTGAACGCAGATGATTGGCATTTGTTCCAAACACACACTGGCCGAGCGCCAGAGCAAATACCCCCAAGTTTATAAATGCACTAGGCACTTTACATTTCAGTTCTCTTGCCAAAGTATCACTTACTGCACCGCTCCCTAAATATAGTTTTTTAAAAAGAGCTATTTCTTATTTTGCTTTGATCAGTAAAATAAACTTTTAAAGATTGTTCTGGGATGCAGTCCAGCTTCTGAGGTAAAGAATGGCCAGGACTCAGGCATGATTCAGTAACAGAGTGTTCAGTAAAATTAGCTTGACAGTTCTCAGGCCTGCTGTTCAATAGCAAGGACTTGACCAAGTTAAAATGGATGATTGCACTGGCCAGGCCAGCATAAGCTTTTGCTTCTTAACAAATGGAATGTCAAGGATTAAACAGCACACTGTATGGAGAGGTGGGGAGTGGCGATGTCTTTGTATTAAGGACGCAAATTGGGTCCTTGGTTTTGAGATCCATCCCAAACCTCCATGGAAAGCTAGCTGCCCAATTGGTCCAGCCTAGACTTAGACCTCTCCTAGCCTGTCCGACCATTCATAGCTTTTCCCAGAGCTTAGCTTGGGGTTTGGCTTTTCTTTCTGGTTTCTTTGTCAGGATGAAGTTCTGCCATGGTTTTTGGCAGCATTCGTTTTTGAAATTCTTGAGGCGAAGTGGGAATGCAACCAAACTCCTTGTGGCAATTCCCGTGTCCCATAGTTGGAAACTTAGGTTCCATTTGTTATATAAGCTGCTTGAAATTGGCCATTTTGTTCCAATGCCCAAGCATAGTGAGTGGTATTTGTGATACTTGCTATTGCAATTAACAGTGTTAGTAAAGTTATACCTCACCCAGCGTTAGGCTTCTGTTTTTAGGGTATTTTTTCTTGACTACTTTTTTCCTATCTATATAAACCTATTCCTCTTTGCCATAAGTTTGGTTGGCTTTGCAAGAGGTGTTATGCTACATTTCTTGTCTTGTAATTCTTTATTCTCACCATTATGTTCTTTGAGGCAACCCTAACAGTGCTTAGGAGACCTCACTGTAGACCTGCAGGTTCCAAGCTAACCCAGGCCACCCTAGCAGTACTTGAGGGCCCCAGAACTACACCCAACAGGCTCAGGAACCATGTGGTGTCGGGGACTAAGCCTTGGTTGACTTCATGTGAGACATTTAGTAGCCAATTAAGAAGAACCTTTTCTTTCTTTCTTTTTTTTTTGTTTTTTGGGCCACACCCGCTGGTGCTCAGGGGTTTCTCCTGGCTGTCTGCTCAGAAATAGCTCCTGGCAGATACAGGGGACCATATGGGACACTGGGATTCTAACCAACCACCTTTGGTCCTGGATCGGCTACTTGCAAGGCAAACACCGCTGTGCTATCTCTCCAGCCCGAAGACCCTTTTCTTAATAACTACTCTGACATCTATGGTTAATGATGAGTGAGGAAAGTAGAATGCCTGTCTTGAATACAGGTGGGGGTGGGGGTAGAGTTTGGGGACATTGGTGATGGGAATGTTGCACTGGTGATGGTTGGTGTTCTTTTTATGACTGAAACCCAACTACAATCATGTTTGTAATTAGGGTGCCTAAATAAAGATAATAGTTTTCAGGGGGAAAAAGAAGAGGAAGCTTCTCCCAAATCTCAAATGCTCTGGGTTTTCTTGTCATCAGCCCAGCACCCACCACCACCACCACCACCATCACTCTATTTTTCCTCCAGGATTTGAGGAGCTTCAATAGGACTGTCATCTACCTGCAGTGACATCTCCTGACACAAATGTCTCGTTCATCTTCCTATAGGATCTGGTTGGGAAACCAACCCTAGGAACTAATGCCCCACACAACAGTAAGGTTCAATCTGGGATAACTAAGAAACACCTTTGCTAAGTCTTATCCCTCTTTAACTTGGACTGTTATTGCCAGAGTGCTCCTTCCCCCTCCTCTTAATTAAAAGTAGTTTTATTTAACCTCTTTTAAGTACTTGGCATTTCTATATACTTGCCAAAGCTTTCTTAAACACAGAAAAAAAAAACCCGCAGTAACGCCCCTCTGGTTGAATATTGATCATGATTTAATGTTTGTCTTTTATACAGAAATGCTGCTCATGGATTCTCCCTTATTCAGGTGGACAACACAAAGGTCACTATGAAAGAAATCTTGCTAAAGGCAGTGAAGCGAAGAAAAGGATCCCAGAAAATTTCAGGTGGGACATTTAAATTTATCCTAGAGACAGATTTAATTCTTATTTAAGAGAGAGAGAGAGTATGTGTGTGATAACTGGATAAATTATTTCTTATTTTATTGCTATATGTCTGGTTAGTAGCAGGTCTAGAGCAAAAAAAAAAGTGATTTTAAGCGGCCCCTGGGCCCAAGGAAGAGAGTAGGTCAGTGACATATGTGAGAAGAATTAGTTCATATCAGTTATGAAAGCTCTATCATTAATAATTTGTGATAGATTAAGACATAGTTACTCAAGCCAACTATTAGTTGGTGTAAAGCTGTCTTGAAAATCAGATTAATCCTTAATATAAAACACTACTTTTTATTTCAAATTTTTACATGATCTTTCATGTGAAAATTTTTAGTTGGTAGTATTTGGTGTATGAAATGAAAGAGAAAAATGCCATCTTTACCAAAGAAGACCAACTTAAAAATTTATTATAAAAGATGAGTCACTGATTTTTTATATATACCTATTACTCTCTTAATTCCTCACTACCCAACTTTATGTGGAAAATAAGCCTTTGATAATAACTATGGCATTTAAAGGATGTGAGGAAAAATACTGTCAGCATTGGGAAATACTGTTTTTAAAAATAGCTCAAAGATTTGTAAGACCACATTAATATAAATCACCCTATGGGCCTTGTCATAGAGCTTTATAAACAAATGAAACTTATGAAACACCTTTGGTTTCATCTTTCGTAAGAAAAAAAAAGCCTGGCTTAGGTGGAAGAAAGTAGTTTTGTGTTCTTTTTAAGGGGAGGCATATAATCTGTTCCAGATTTAATTAGCTATCTTCAGATGAAAGCTGAAGTTTTAATAAAAGTTAGAAGAGATAACACAGTGAAGGACACGGATGAGCTGTCTCAAGGCCATATTCCAGGGGAACGATAAGAGCTATAAAAAATGGCAGAGGAGAGCAATTGAATGGAGCAATGAAAATCTGATTCTCATAAAAAAGAGAGAGAGAGAGATGCTGGTAGGGCGGTTGTAGATGAGACCTGCTAGCGTCTGCAAGCAATTTGGATGCTTGCCAGGAGTCATTGTTCACCCTCGGCTGTGGCGGCTCCGTCCAGATGTGCCAACTGCACGTTTCGGCTTTTGCCAGCTGACTGCGCCGTTTGATAACCAGCTCTCTGGATGCCCATCACTGGCCGCAGAGATAGAATTAAATGATGATGATCTTCCCACAAGTTGGGAGAGGAAACAATGCATATAAATCTTGATTTCATCTCAGCATGAGAAGTCTTTATCCATCATCACTCATAATGAACAAGTCGTTAGCTGGGATGAATAGTGTTCTGGTTTTTCCAAACACCTCTTTTGTTCAGTTTTTGGGCGACTTTTATCCATTGCATGGGGGTCAAACCTCTTTGCATTTAGGGATGATTGAAGAGGTATAGCCTCCCTTCCCAGGGGAAAGTAGGTATTCGGGGGTTCTATGTGCCAATCCAATAGCTTTTAAATAGCCTTGAGTATTGAAAGTTATTGAATCAGTATTTATTTTCCTTTAGGATATTGGGGGGGGGGAGGTGTGGGGTTTCTTCTCTTTTATTGTCTCTAAATTTTTTAGCATCATACTGTATTTTGTAACAAAGTGCTTGTATTCTAAAATTACATTGTTTTGAATTGTCCAAAAGCAAGTAGAACTATTTTATTCTTCTTAATAGAAATTCTGCTGTCACAGGTTCTCTAGACCATGAAACCTTTATGAACTTACCTGGTTATAGCTGAACCAGTGTCAGTCCCTCTGTCCAATTACATTCCTATTTATCTGAGTCCATCTCCAGCAACCACACTGATCTCTCACACCTTTGTGTACATAGCCCTGAATTTCCATCAATGTTTGCCAGATCCATGACAAAGAGGTAGAACTCGTTATCTAAAGGAAGTAGTGATCTGCATTATTTATTCCTTTTCATGCAAGAGAAGCCCATTGAGATAGATGTATTTACATAAATTACTGTCCACTTTCTTAATCCAAAAAGCTTTTTAAAAGAAGACGCTCTTTCCATTGCTTTATTAGCCTGGCCTCATAAAATAAAAGGATCTTCAGTTTGGCAAAGATGTTTATTTAAGATCAGCATGGTAAAGGCCAAGTGTATCTTGTGGTTTTGAACTTTTTGTATGCTGGACTAGACTTGTTTGGGAGAGTGATTAATGAAAAGAGGGAAATCTTGTCATAGACAGAAACCTAAGTACTTTTTTACTACCGAAAAAATAAAAGGTCTGTTAATGCTCACAGCTATCTATGAAATACTTTTAAGTTCCCTACTATGACACTTGAATTTAGTCATGAACTTGATGGCAGTAGATGCCAGTTTAGAGACACTAGCCCTGTTCTTTATAAGTCTCTGCCTGCTGTGCTCCATTTCCAGGACAGAATTACAGTGCTCAGCCCTCTTTCCAAACAGCTTTCTCCTGATTGAGTACAGAACAACACTTGTCTCTCTGCTACACTTACTTAACCTAAGTGAAGAGAAGAAATAGCACTTGCGATTAAGCCAGTGCCATGTGGAGCCAGCTTCTTACAGTGTTTGTTTAGTCAAGGTTAGTTGTACAGATAGTTGAGAGATGCAGCGATGGGCTGACAGTGAACTTCTGCTGCTTGCCCACAGACCTTTCACTTCTCTCACCTTGTTATCCAGAATATACATTACCATTGCTAAGAACAATATATTGTTAATAATAATGAGACTGAGGATTTAAGCTATTTTACTACTAAACCAAGGCATGGCCTTAATGATTGCCCCAGTGTTTAAAAACTCTAACCTTCTCTCTTGGGAAGGCTTTCACTTTCCAAGTTTTATTTGTATAAAATCAGAAGGTGTTTGAGCAGAAAAATTCTTCTTTGTTTTGGTAACTCAGCATTATCAAGAGAAACCCTCAGGGCCTTAAAATATTTTTGGCTTTGTATGGATAGAATATTATCATAGACACTTGAAATTGATCTAAAATTTTGACTCACATTATTTATAATTATTTCATCAAGTCATAACTATTTATGAACACGGCAGGGTTTTTTTCTATCAATATTCATGTACTGAACCAGAGTAATCTTTTCACAGTATGTTCCAGTCAGTTCTCTGCTAGGGCCCATTTTTTTAAAGCCCATTTTTAAATGTCTCTTTCTAAGTTTCTCTCTGGCTTTTCATTTTATTACTGACCTACTTGACATTTGAAATCTACCTGCATTGGCAAAAAGTCCCTACTGTTTAAGAAAATTGCAAATGGAGAATCCAATTTTAGAAGAATTAGCTGAAACCTCTTTAACTAATTTTAACAGTTGAGTAGGTGTGTTTTTGGCATAATGAAGATTCGGTCCCTTGATTTAGTCAGTAAAGTATATGAACATGGGAGTTAGTGAATAAAGGCCTTAATTCTTCAGGCTCCTTTCACCAGATACATCCTTAAAAATCAGTGAACTTGTGAGCTTGTTAATGTTTTGCTGTTAGTGTTACTGGAGCCTGAGTGATAGCACAGCAGTAGGGCATTTGCCTTGCATGCGGCCAGCACCGGAAGAACCCTGATTCGCTTCCTGGCATCCCATGTGTTCCCCAATCCTGCCAGGAGTGATTTCTGAGGCAGAGCCAGGAGTAACCCTTGAGTGCCACTGAGTGTGACCCAGAAAACCAAAATCCAAACAAACAAAAACACTATTTTATTACCTACCAACCTTTCCTGCCTCCCAAAAGAAAATGTTGGTTTTGAAGAGACACTGTGGAAAAATGGAGACAGAGCCAATTGTAATTTTGTTTTGTTTTGTTTTGTTTTGTTTTTTGGTTTTTGGGCCACACCCGGCAGTGCTCAGGGGTTACTCCTGACTGTCTGCTCAGAAATAGCTCCTGGCAGGCACGGGGGACCATATGGGACACTGGGATTCGAACCCACCACCTTTAGTCCTGGATCGGCTGCTTTCAAGGCAAATGCCGTTATGCTATCTCTCCGGGCCTGAGCCCATTGTAATTTTAACATCGACAGAATTATATGGATCTCCTGAGCTACAAAGGAAAAAAAAAGCTTATAAGTATATTTACCAAACAAAATATTTACTCATTTATTTATTTATTCACAATTTATTTATTGTGAAGCAGTGATATTTTTCTTGCTTTTGATTTTAGGATCATACCTGTCAGTGCTCAGGGCTTATACCTGGCTCTACACTCAAGGATCATTCCTAGTAGGTCTCAGGGAACCATATGGGTGCTGGGGATTGAACCCAGTTCAGCTGTTGCTAGGCAAATGCCCTGCCCACTGTCCACTCTCTCTGGCCCCTCTTTCGTATTTTTGAAAGATTGAATCAGGGGCTCGAGAGATAGCATGGAGGTAGCGCATTTGCCTTACATGCAGAAGGACAGTGGTTCGAATCCCAGCATCCCATATGGTTCCCCGAGCCTGCCAGGAGCGATTTCTGAGCATAGAGCCAGGAGGAACCCTTGAGCACTGCCAGGTGTGACCCCCCCCCCCAAAAAAAAAAAAGATTGAATCACAAGTATTTGACTTTTTCTTACCCTTCCAATTCTTGCCTTTTTATATGAAAGATAAAGTTTATTAGTCTGAAGGAAGATCCCTTTCAGTGAGTTTTTAGAGTACTGTTAGTAAGACTCATAACATTTATGTCTATATTTTCCTTACAAAATTTCACCTTAAATTTTAAAGAAAAGTGTTAAGCTTTGAGAAGCAAACTCGCTCCACGCCACCTTATTGTTGGCCAGAAGACCCCTGGAATGTCCAGAGAACTGTGCTTCTAAAATATTCCCCAAACTATCTCTGGGAACAGAGAAAGAAAGCACATACTTCTGACCACGGGATAGGCTTATGCTCTGAGGACAGCTAATAATGATGACATCATTGGATTCTTAAGCCATTTCTTTAAAAACCCATGTCAACTGTCAGTATTGATCCCTGCTGTATCTGTAGCTGGGTAGCCTTCAGTGTGCTGCCATATGATTACATGCCTGGTGGTGGGTAGAAGGAGACAGGATGAAGCAGATCCATGGGTCCGGACAGAGGACTCATTGTTCAGAGGAGTAGCACAGAGGTAACCAGAGAAAGAAAGAAGATGCAGGACATGCCTGCCAGGGATAGGCAGGGAAGTCCCCTATGAAAAAATGACCTTTAGATTGTGACCTTAACATTTAAAGGTCAAGGAATTAGGGAGGAAGGTACTCCCACTCAAAGTAGTGGCTGCTAAAGTCTCACTACATTTATTCATATTATGAACGTTTCCTATTACTTAGCTGTTAATTTTCTTACATACATGCACACACACCACTCCCCAAAAATTGAAGTAAAATTGACCTTTGAATTCTTTCCTTTGCGAATGCCTAGTGTCTTAACTGTACCATAGTCCTATCCATTTTGTCGGCAGAAGGTATCCTGTATCTCTTCAGTCTTCTCCACTCATTGAAGGGGCCCAGCTCACCATGACTTCACGTGAACTGTTGAGCTAGCACTCCAGCTGGTTTTCCTGCCTCTGTCCTTGACCCTCTTCAGCCTATTAACCACAGAGCAAAACCAGAAATGACAAAGCCAAACAATGGCTTCCAACCTCTACTCCAAGGATCTACTCGTCTGCAGAAACTCCCTTTTTAGTCTTTTGTAAAAGTTATTGCCACTTAATGGGTGACAGATGTCAACTACCCATTTCCAGATGTAAAATGGTTAAAAGTCACTGTTTTATAATATAAATACGATCAACTGATCTCCACTTTCTAGTTCACTTGGAATGAATTCCAAGCTTCTAACTACTGTGAAATATATGCTAAGGCCCAAAGAAGGAACGAGGCGTAGAGCATGAGCCCATAGGAAGAAAGCAAGCGCTGGAAATCATGTGACACTAGTGGTTGCAGGACAAGCAAGAGGTGGCAAAGAAGCTGCCCACAAACCCACAGCTCTGAGGCTGGAACTAGTATGCACATGCATAATGGGCTAGTGGCCTGTGTCTGTCTCTGCCTTTATTTCTTTTTTTTTTTTTTTTTTTTTGGTTTTTGGTTTTTGGGCCACACCCGGTGGCGCTCAGGGGTTACTCCTGGCTATGCGCTCAGAAGTCGCTCCTGGCTTGGGGGACCATATGGGACACCGGGGGATCGAACCGCGGTCTGTCCTAGGCTAGCGCAGGCAAGGCAGACACCTTACCTCTAGCGCCACTGCCCGGACCCTTGATGTTATTTCTTGGGCCATACCTAGTGACACTCAGAAATTGTTCCTGGCAGGCTCGGGGGGGGGGGCCATATGAGATGCCAGGGATTGAACCCAGGTTCATCTCAGGTCGACCACGTGCAAGGCAAACAACCTACCATTGTGCTATTGCTCTGGCCTTACCTCTGCCTTTATACCCCCAGCCTCTCACACCCAATACCCTGTTCCCAAGATCCAAATCAATTCATTAGTTACTAAAAATGTCCTCAGGGGATTCTGAGTCAGGGGAGAAGGCATTCTCCTAGAACTACTCCAGCTGGACAGAGGTCCGGACACTGTTTTGTTTAGCCTACACAACTACCCTCAAAGGACCTGCTGGTGTATCAGTTTCACAGAGTAAACTTTAAGGTGTTTAAAAGTGGTGGACACCAAGAAAGTTGGGGGCAAGGCTAAATATGGGGAGCATCTCAGAATTAAGGAATTAGGGCAACTATTTAAGAACCTGACAATTCTCTGAACCTCCTTTTCATCAGCTCTAAGAAAAGTTGAAGTTACCCAAATTTGTTCAGTAAATAATTGGCAGAATCTAAATGGGAACCCAGGCTTTTTTGACCTCAAAGCCTGTACTCTTTTTTTTTTTTTTTTATTGTACCATGTTGGTTATTAGAACCCTAATGGGAGAACAAATTTAAAATTCTGTAAACAGAAATGTTCATTGATTCTAAGATCTAAATGCACTAGGGAAGTGCAGCATTTAAAGGAACCCTGTGGTGAATCTGGATATAAAGCCAGGAATTCTTTTTGTAATTGCACCGTTTGTCTGTATTGGTGTCAGTTTTAATGTTTTATGTCTAGCTTTCTTAAAGCAACACACACCTGTCCTGAGCTGTCCTGTGGAAGAGAGCAGGAGGTAGGGACTTAAGCGGTCCCCTAACCTGAAATGCTCCCTGCCTGCTAAAGTAAGTTCAAGAATCCACTAGCCGTAGGGTTGAACCATGTCCTTTTTTATGTCAAAACAGAAACATCGAGGAAGCTAGCTTTGTTCTCTGAAAGGACTGAACCACAAACAGATCTGTGGCCAGTCTCCTTAGGCTGTAGCGGGTAATTCCTTTAAAGAAATAAAGGAAGCAAAGGGTAAATAGGGCTGTTTAAATGTTCTTTATCAAAAAGACAGTAATTTCTGCCATGAAAGAGAATAATCATGCTGTTGCCTCTCATGCATGGGAACTGGATAAGAAATAAAGACCTGCTACTCTATATCTGGTGACCCAGTGGGAAAATGATAGAGTAAATTAGAACTGCTAAAATGTTTAAATCTATAACTCAGAGGTGCCCCAGGCTAGAAGCTCCAGGTTAAATATTCCTCTCTGCCTCCCCTCTGCCTCTTTATCTTGTTGTTTCATCTCACCTGAGCCTCCCTCTGTCGGGACTGCTCTGAGGCTTCTGATGGATCTTTTTGAGTATAGAGCAGAGCACATTAAAGATGGCATTGCAGTCAACTATTTTATCCAGAAAGCCTGGGAATTCGGAGAATTTATGTCAAGCAAAAATCTTTTGGAGCCACTTTAGAGACCCAATTATTTAAGAAGGGTGTTATGAGCTCTTGCAACCGTCACATCAGAAAAACTTGAAATATATCATTTGCCAAATCTACATTTGACCAGCATTTACCCTTCCTGCTGGTCACTAATCTTTCAGAAGTTCCTTATCCATCACAAAATCTATTTGTTCACTCCATCTGGAGAAAAAGGAAGAGAAAAGACCCAGCCCCCAGAGAAGCTATGTAGTGGTTATGGAGGTACATCTTATGGAGTCGAGGGGCTTTTCTTGCTCGGGACTAATTCCAGAGCATCACTATTGAATAATACTTCTTCAAAGGGGAGAAAAGAGACATTAAATGAACACATTGATTGAAACTTGATCCTAATTCTGAAAATATTGAAGCGAGGGCAGGAGGTAATTCGTCTGTGATCACTGCTTAACTTTTTGAGTATTTAAGTGTCACAGGTAAGAGTACATAGTGATTTATCAAGGACCCTGCATGAAAGGGTCCCATATGCTTAAAACTTCTGTGTAGAATAGGGCCAGAGTGATGATGATACAGCAGGTAGAGTGTTTGCTTGCATGTGGCTAATCCAGGTTTGATCCCTGGCACCATATGTGCCTCCTGCCCTCAGTTCCTCTCAGGAATAATCCGTGAGTTCAGACCCAGGAATAAACCCTGAACACCACCAGGTATGGCCCTAAAGCAAACCAAAACATTTTGTGTGGCCCAAAGAAACAGTCATCTTCCAGTGCTGCCTCATCTGCCCAGATACTATTGATGTCAGATGGGAAACAGTGAGAAGGGACTGAGAAGTGACATTGAAATCTGGGAGCTCCAAGTAGAAGTAAACCCTAAAGTCGCCGGAGCAGCACAGTTGCTGAGTACCTAAAACTCCAAGGTGAGATAGGGACGGAGAATGGATGTTCTGAACCGAGTGATTTTTTTTTTTTATTAAAGAAAGGGCTATTGAAGATTAATTCATAACTTTGCCAGATGTCTAAGGGAGAACATTCCAGGCGGAGATTGTTGTTGTGGTGGTATTTTTTTGTTTGTTTGTTTTTCTTGGTTAGGATGGAGGGAAGACACCCAAATGCTACTTAGGATGCCTGGGCTCGGGCTCCTTCCTGGTGACTGTTGGCCAGTGTGAGGACCAACAGTACTGCTCAGGCCCTGCAGAGCTGGGGAACAGCCAGGCTACCCCGACCCTGTTCACTGGGTTTAGGACTACACCCAGTGGCACTTAGGACCTCCTAAGTGTGTGCCTAGTGATGCTTAGGGAACCCTGTGGTGCTAGGGATAAGCCTAGCTGGGATTAGTCACATGCCTTAGCCTCTGTACTATCTCTCAGGCCCCCAGCAAAGATATTTTGACATGTAGTCACAAAACATAAGTGTCCCAAATTACTATAATAGGATAAAGTCAGAGTGTAAGTCTGACATATTATTGTCATATATAGTATATATCAGGATACAGTATGCAAAAACAAGATTTGGATTAGATCTGATCTAATCAGCCTTGAAAAAGTGTATTGAAAAAGAGGGTGGGGTGTGGGTACAGAGTAGATAAGGGGCTTTTCTTGCATGAGGCTCAACCCAGTTCCTTGGCATCCCATATGGTTCATGAGTATGACAGGTGTGATCTCTGAGTGTAGAGCTAGGAGTGAACCTTGAAACCTACTGAATATGACCCAAAATTAAAAAAAAAAACAACACCAGATTGGGGTTGGTCTGGAGGACCTGTAAGAATGAGTGGGGTGGAGCACAAGAGCAATGCCCTTTCCCCATAAAACCTTATTCTAAAAAAGAGGGAGAAAGAGAACAAGGGCCTGAAGTGATAGTATGCAGGTTAAGGCTCTTGCTTAGCTAACCCCTGATATTCAAACCTTGGCACTGTCATATTGTTCCCTGAGAACAAACTCAAGAATAATCTCTGAGAGAGAGAGAGAGAGAGAGAGAGAGAGAGGGAGGGAGGGAGGGAGAGGAGAGGGGGGGAGGGGGGGAGGGAGAGAGAAAGGAGAGAGGAAAAAAAGAGAAAGAAAGAAGAAAGAAAGAAAGAAAGAAAGAAAGAAGAAAAGAAAGAAAGAAAGAAAGAGAAAGAAAGAAAGAAAGAAAGAAAGAAAGAAAGAAAGAAAGAAAGAAAGAAAGAAAGAAAGAAAGAAAGAAAGAAAGAAAGAAAGAAAGAAAGAAAGAAAGAAAGAAAGAAAGAAAGAAAGAAGAGGAGAAGAGAGGGGGGCAAGAGAGGAAAGGAGAAGAGGAGAAATAAAAGAGAGTCGGAGAGGGGGAGAGAGGAAGGAAGGAAGGAAGGAAGGAAGGAAGGAAGGAAGGAAGGAAGGAAGGAAGGAAGGAAGGAAGGAAGGAAGGAAGGAAGGAAGGAAGGAAGGAAGGAAGGAAGGAGAAAGAAAAAGAAGAAAGAAGAAAGGAAAGAGAAGGAAAGAAAAAGAAAGAAGAAAAGAAAAGAAAGAAAGAAAGAAAGAAAGAAGAAAGAAAGAAAGAAAGAGAAGAAAGAAAGGAAAGAAAGAAAGAAAGAAAGAAAGAAAGAAAGAAAGAAAGAAAGAAAGAAAGAAAGAAAGAAAGAAAGAAAGAAAGAAAGAAAGAAAGAAAAGAAGAAAGAAAGAACAGGAGAAGAGAGGGGGGCAAGAGAGGAAAGGAGAAGAGGAGAAATAAAAGAGTCAGTAAAATTTGGGGCCAGAGATAGTACAGAAATTAAGACTTCCTTTGCATGCAGCCAACCCATACTGATTCCCTCATTTGGCACCTCATATGTTCCCCTAAGCAGAACAAGGAGTTATTCCTGAGCACAGAGCTAGGTGTAAGCCCTGAACACCTCCATTGTGACCTAAAACAACAACAAAAGTCAGGATTGTATTTATTTATTGGGGTTATCATGCAATAGGCATGATGTATATCCACTCTAATTTTTGTAGAGACCAATGGTCCAACAGTTGCTGAGCCCTGAATTCGATCTGAAGAAGAAAATGGTGTTCAGTGTAGCATAGTAGACACCATGGCAAACTGATTTCTCAGAGCTGAATGCACAATTTAAGGAGGTTTGAAATATTTTGGAGCTGACTCTAGAGTCTTAGTGTTAATATTAAAACAAGATGGTGACAAAGGATTGACTTTAAAATATTTTTATTCATTGCAGTTAAGTACTTGTTGGAGGAAAAGTTGATTTTTTTCAAAGCATGCAGCATAAAACTTGGGAGAACTCTTTGGTGTGAAACCTTTTTAGGGGAGGGGAATTTTCATTCAGTTCACAATCATACATAGAGAATATAAGTTTCATGTGGGCAGGACCTCAGGTTCTGGGAGTTTGAGATCACTTCCTGTTGCTCCAACACTAGTAGGGTGCCTATCAAATAGAGGGCACTCAGTTAAAAGCAAAGTGGACTTCATATAGAAAGTACCTGTACACAGGGTTTTTACAAAATAACGCCAAACAATACATATGATTTTTGCATTTGATTTTTGTTGTTGTTGTTGTTGTTTGTTTTGGGGCCACACCTGGCGGTGCTCAGGGGTTACTCCTGGCTGTCTGCTCAGAAATAGCTCCTGGCAAGCACGGGGGAGTATATAGGACACCGGGATTTGAACCAACCACCTTAGGTCCTGGATCGGCTGCTTGCAAGGCAAATACCGCTGTGCTATCTCTCTGGGCCCTGCATTTGATTTTTTTATATCATAGTCATTCTTCCACCCAGCTAACCATCACATTTCTGTTTTTCAAGTTAAATTAACTTATCTGTCTATTGATGGGTATTTAGATTCTTTCCAAAGTGTCCTTATTACAGAAATCAGGAACAGTATCCATGAATATGCATGCTCATTCATATTCTAGTGGGAAAAGGTATTGAGAAGAAGGCCAGTTTCAGAAAACAGTTTGGTAGCCCCATTCTGTAGTTTAAAATACAGTGTCCCTCTTCTCCTTCTTCCATCTCTTCTCTCCTGCTTAAGTAGAGACACCCACATGTGCACACATGCGAGAGAGAGAGAGAGAGAGAGAGAGAGAGAGAGAGAGAGAGAGAGAGAGAGAGAGAGAGAGAGAGAGAGAGAGAGAGAGAGAGAGACAACATCCAGGCCAGAATAGTCACTTGCTTCCTTGCTACAGTGGTGTACCAGCAAGGCTTTTGTTGACATGCTCTCTGGACTGTCATTGAGTTGATCTGAGACCTAGCATTGTTACCTGCTTGCTTTGTAATTAAAACTTATTTTAAAATCATCTGCCATTAAATAGTGTATCTTAGTCTGGCACATGTACATAGTTCTGAGAAACTGTGTCACAACCTAAAAAATCAAAAAATGCAGACAAAAAAGTTGTCACCCATAACAGGTTTATTTTGGGGAGGCAAGCTCAGGACGCGTCTGGCAGCATTATGAACAACACTGCCACCAAGGGCAACTGTAGGGGGTTAATGGAAACCCTGCATCATTTCTTGCCATGTGCCTGGTGAGTAAACTCCTAGAAGTTTCTGGGAATGGTAGCAAGTGGGGAAAAGGCTGCAACCAACAATCAGTGTCACAAAATGGGGATGACTAATTTGCTGAGGAGACCGTTGAGACAGATGTTTAATTAGCTGAAGTCAGAGTGGATAAATTGGGAGAGGACTGCCTATGCAGAGCGATGCCTTTTTTCCCTCATCTCTCATTTAACTTTGTTTTTGTCCTTAACATTTTTGTTTAGAAGGCAGCAGCCTCGCCTTAGGGGGAGCAGGAGAGAATGGCATCAATCCTCCAGTTGCATTTCCGGGACTCTTAAGTGTATCCCAAGAATTTTTGTCTTAAACCTTACGACGACCTTGTGAGATGGTCGTTAGCTCTCTTCTTTTATGCTTGAGAAAACTGAGGCTGGGTGTCTGTGTGCACCTGCTTTTGTGCGTGGCTAGGCACTAAATGTAGGCTAGAATTTGGCCTGGGTTCCTGAATCTAGTATTTTCCCTCTTATCATAGCATCCCCTCTTAAAATGGAATGCAGGAGAGACAGTACAGTGGGTGTGGCACTTTTCTGGCACCAGACTGACCTGGGTTCAATCCGTAGACACACATGTGGGTGAGCTCTGCCAGGAGTGATCCCCTGAGAGAAGAGCTAGGAGTTAACCTTGAGCACCACTGGGTGTGGCCCAAAAACAAATAATAAAAATGATCATCATCGTCATAAGCAGGAGAATCTTAATCAAATATTCAACATCAGCTAATGCTACACACACTCAAGCATTTAAGAATAACACAGTAACAGCTGTCTGTTCTTTAGTCTGAGATACATTTTTTTCTTTTCTTTTTTATTGTTGTTCCAATTAAGGTCATGTTTACAGTAGTGCTGGCATTTATGGTCTTGATAACAGTTACTGCATCTCACCATCATGAGAGTGCCACTGTCTTCCACCAGTGGCCCTGTGGCACCTCTAATCCAGCTCTTCAACCCCTTCCCCCATTTTGTAGTCTCAGTTTTCTAACCCAAAGCCAAGGCCTTGTGGCCATTGAGTACCGTCTGATCGCTTGCTTTGTTTTTTTAGACACCACAGTTGAGTGAGATCATCAGTACTTGGCCTTTTTCCTCACTCTGACCGACTTTACTTAACATGTTACCCCATGGTTCCATCCAGGTTGAAGTTACCTGCAAGATTATTTTTTCAGTCCAGTGACATGCATTAAAAAAAAATAAAACACGGTTCATGGATAAATTATGTATTGATATAAATCAGATGGGTGAAGGGGTTTTTGTTTGTTTTGGGTTTTGGTTTTTGGTCCACACTCAGTGATGGTCAGGGGTCACTCCTGGCTATGAGCTCAGAAATTGCTCCTGGCTAGGGGGACCTTATGGGATGCTGGGGGATCGAACGAGGTCTATCCTGGGTCAGCTGCATTATAAGACAAACGCCATACTGCTGCGCTATCGCTCCGGCCCCGGGTGAAGTGTTCTTTAACTGCTCTTTGCTGACTCTGGGCTGGTGGACACATAGGGGCTTGGTGCACAGTTCCGTCAGCTTCCCTACAAGACTAACTAGCCAAGGGACTCCATGGACTGTGCTGGGGGACTGTGCACTCAGATATGAGTGTGGTAGACTAGCTTTATGGCCCCCTACAAAAACAAACAGAGTCTGGTAAACCAGCCTTACCTCAATAAAATAAACAAAACTACCAACCCCCAAAAAATGTTCTTAATGAGATTAAGAAATAATTAAAGTGGGCCCGGAGAGATAGCACAGTGGCGTTTGCTTGCAAGCAGCCAATCCAGGACCAAAGGTGGTTGGTTCGAATCCCGGTGTCCCATATGCTCCCCAGTGCCTGCCAGGAGCTATTTCTGAGCAGATAGCCAGGAGTAACCCCTGAGCACTGCCGGGTGTGACCCAAAAACCAAAAAAAAAAAAAAAAAAGAAATAATTAAAGTTGATTAATATGAATTTCTAGATTTACAAATGTACAATCATATGGCTTAGAAAACATCCTCTTGTAGGATATTTTATATTGTATGATTTATTGTTAAATGATATATTAAGGACATCGTTTATTCCTTTATTTTTGGCATTTAATAGCATAAAGAACTACAATTATAATTTTTTTTTTGGTTTTTTTGTTTTTGGGTCACACCCAGAAGCACTCAGGGGTTACTCCTGGCTATACACTCAGAAATCGTTCCTGGCAGGCTTGGGGGACCATATGGGATGCCAGGATTCGAACCATCGTCCTTCTGTGTCTAAGGCAAACGCCTTACCGCTGTACTATCTCTCCAGTCCCCTACAATTATAATTATTGTGACAGTTGGTGTATATTCAACATTCTCCAGGCAGTATGCTCCTTTTTAATTATTTTACTCCTTTTAAACTTAATAATAAAACTATGTAAACAGGTAGTAGACTAAATTTGATTTGCAAGCTGTCTTTTGCTAGCCCATGAGTGAATATTCATCCACTTCTCTTTTTTCACATTTCAGTTTATGTCATGTGTTTACAATACTGGTTTGATTGTTGTTTTTTGATGAATAAATGTTTTAATTAAATCACTTTGGGATTCACAGGTACAAAGTTGTACATGATTGAGTCTCAATCATTTAATGTTCCAACACCCATCCCTTCATTACTTCACAAATTATAATTATCCCCACCAATGCCCCTAGTTTCCCTTCCTCCATAACTCCCACCTCTTTGGCAAACATTTTCTTCCTCTCTCTCTCTCTTTCTCTCTCTCTCTTACTCTCTTTTTTTCTCTCTTTTCCCTTTTTCCTTTAGGCACTGTGTTTTGCAGAATCGTTACTAAAGGAACAAGGATAGACATAGAATGATCACACTTATTTGTGGGATATAAAAAAAAAGAAAGAAAGATATGGCCCGGAGAGATAGCACAGCGGCATTTGCCTTGCAAGCAGCCGATCCAGGACCAAAGGTGGTTGGTTCGAATCCCGGTGTCCCATATGGTCCCCCGTGCCTGCCAGGAGCTATTTCTGAGCACACAGCCAGGAGGAACCCCTGAGCACTGTCGGGTGTGGCCCCCCAAAAGAAAAAGAAATAAAGATAGATTGATAATACAGAGTCAGTACAGAGGGCCGAGGAACAGTCCATAGTAGGAAGCTTACCACAAAGAGCGAGGGAGCACAGTTAGGCAAAGAAGAGACCACTGTGGCAATGATAGACATAATCACTCTGGACAAGAGCTGGATGCTGAAAGGAGGTGAAGTCATGTGCGACATAATACTGTTGACATTCATGGTCTAGGGGCACACAAATACGTCAGCACCAGATACACACAGATAACAGCACCGCCAGAGTGTCTACAACCCCTATCAGGCCCTGAGTCATCTCCTGTCCACGTAAAACAGCTATTTGTATTGGTTATTTTTATTTTATAAATGAGAAAACAAATATCTGAACTTGGCCATGTAAGTTGGGAGCTTCAGGCCCAAATGTCTGAGGCAAGTTTGCAGCTCACCGTTATTCCTGATGTTTGGTGTCTACAGCTCATTGGAAGCGGTGTGCCCTTCTGCATGGAAAGACTCTTAACCCTGCCTTGGTTAAATATGAAAGCATGATTAGGGGAAAGACTTTGGGACCCAGCTAGCCTCACACCCACCTATCCGGATCTTTCACAAAAGCTATAAAGTTCACAAGTTATCAAACCCCTTTCACTTCCATTACTCCTTCTGTCTGTAGGATTAATAGTTCCTACCTTGGGGCAAGAGAGAGAGCACAGTGGTAGGGCATTTGCCTTGCACACAGCCAACCCAGGACGGATGGTGGCTCGAATCCTGGCATCCCATATGGTCCCCCAAACCTGCCAGGAGCGATTTCTGAGCACAGAGCCAGGAGTAACCCCTGACTGCTGCCGGGTGAGACCCAAAAACAAACAAAAAAGTTGTTATCTTGCAGTGGTTGTTGACTGAATACATGTAAAACCCTCTAGCTTCCATGACTAGAACCAGCACAGCACAGACCCTAGCCTATTAGGCTCACTTTCCTAGCCTTTGCTTTTGTCTTCTGTTTTCAATGAAGTCTTTTAAACACTCTGAAGCTCTGATAAACCAACCTTTGAATTGTGTTTTGAGATTTATCTGATCAAAGACCTCTCCTTGGAACAAGAAGACTAGATCCAGAGTGAACTCTAACAAGAAAACCTGTTCTGTATGCATGAATGATCAGAAGACCCTTCTATCATATCATTTATAGTTTCTTGTCCTGAGACAGTGGAGATGAAGTGAGGAGACTGCAGTATTTTTTTGGTAAAATCTTTTATTAACAGTTGGGTAGATTACAGAGCCAGTTCTTTTCAGAAAGTATTTTTAAAAAGAAATAAACCAGTATGATTTTGGATTGAATCACTGTGAAAATGACTTAAGTTTGGGTGATATTATCTCTCCATTGAGAACGCCAGTGTTCCCTTCTTCAAGGAGGCCTTTCCTGTGCTACTGCTATTGGCCTGAAGGGAAAGCTCCCCATACACACTGAGATGAGCCATCACTTTAGGAAAATTCCTTGCCATAGAAAGATTTTTCCTCAGGCTGGAACAGTGGCGCAAACAGTAGGGCATTTGCCTTGCCTGCGCTAACTTAGGACAAGATGGCGGTTCTGTCCCCCAGCATCCCATATGGTCCCCCAAGCCAGGAGCAATTTCTGAGCGCATAGCTGGGAGTAACCCCTGAGTGTCACCGGGTGTGGCCCAAAACAAATAAAAAAAAGACCAGAGTGGGGCCGGAGAGATAGCATGGAGGCAGGGCATTTGCCTTGCATGCAGAAGGACGGTGGTTCGAATCCCGGCATCTCATATGGTCCCCCGAGCCTGCCAGGAGCAATTTTTGAGCATAGAACCAGAAGGAACCCTGAGCACTGCCAGATGTGACCCAATAAACAAAACAAACAAACAAAAAAGACCAGCGTTTCAACCCTGTCTCACTGCATTCCTAGCCGGCCACTGGAGCCTGCCTTCCCCCACAAACAAAGGTGATTTTAGTTAAAGAAATAAAATGTGTGAGGGTATTTCTCTCTTTTTGTCTTCCACTGAATAATGCCCAGAGCAAAAATGACTTAACGTGGAGAAAAGGAATTAGAGCATCAGCCTTGAGTTCGGCCTGGGAAAGGCCGTCTCTAACCTTCCTCTCTTGGCCAAGCTACCCTCCCGGACAGTCAGAGAACAGGGTGAGCCCCAGGTGCCACAGAGCCAGTTTCCCTAAGTCAGGATAAATGACTACAAAGCCCAAGTTGCGCAAAGGATACCACAAGCTCTCTGTTGGCACTCCCCAGCCTTTCCCCAGATAGTTGCATATGGAGGTAGAGATAGAATTCATCACACACACCAGCTTTGCCTTAAAAATTTGCATACTGCATATGATGAAAAAATCTAGATGAATATAAAAAGTAAGGCCAAGTATTATTTAAGTCTGAAAAAAACGTTTTCAAAGACCATACACATCTCTCAAGTACATTGTGTCCAAACCAAGCCCATTGCCCACAAATATCTGCGAAGCTCTGTTCAGCCATGTGTGCTGGGATCGGGCCTATTTCATGAGAGCCTTCAAGCTGGTGTGATGGGCAATAAATACACGTGGGCATCTTCCCCATCTTCTGCTGGTGACTAGTGTAGTGGTGGGGAGTCATCCATAAGCCTGCTGTTATAGTTCTGATTTAAAGTAGGGGTGGGGCGTCCTACGCCATGCTTGCCAAGGTCACATTCTTCAGTTATGGGACCTACACGCATGCTAGCTGTGGGCCACACTCTGTAGTCATGGTGCTTCTCAAGGGCCACACATCCAATCTGTAGCACTCAAATCTTAGTTTTGTTGATCATGGGACGGGGAGCACCCTGTTGCTGTGGTGGTTCTTACACATGTTCTTACAGCAGCTACAAGAAATCTCTTACTCCACCAGTGATGGCTGGCAGCAGAGCTACCATGATTGTACCAAGCACATGTGGTGGCTCTAGGGATTGAACTCACAGCCACAGGCTCACAGGACAGGCCTTCTAAGCCCCTGACCACTGAGCTCTTCCTCTGGGTGCCTAGGAGGAGGTTCTTGCTTCTAGATCTTATTTATTAATTTATTTTGGTTTTGGGGGGCCACACTTGGTGATGCTCGGGGGTTACTCCTGGCAGACTCAGACCGTATGGGATGCCAGGAATAGAATCCAGGTCCGTCCCGGGATATCCATGTACAAGGCATACACCCTACTACTGTACTATCACTCTGACACCCCCACCCTCAATCTTATTTTTATTGTTTTATTTATTTTATTATTTTGAGTGAGCACATTCAGCTGTGCTCAGGGTTTATTCTTAACTTTGCTCTGGGGGGGGGGTCACTCCTATTAGGGCTTGGGGAACCATGTGGGGTATCCCTGGATTAGCTTCCTGCAAGGCAAGTGCCGTGCCTACTACTCTTCTATCTCCAGCCTTGCTTCCTGCATTTCAGTCTGTCTGTTTTTAGGTATAACTTTTTTGAGCCCCAGTTTTTTTTTTTTCAACCACACTCCACTCCTCCTCACTAATATAAAGACCATTATTTCATCTCTAAAATGGTTTTGGGTTTTTTGGGAGTCACACTCAGCAGCGCTCAGGGGTCACTCCCTGCTCTACATTCAGAAATCGCTCCTGGCAGGCCTGGGGGACCATATGGGATGCCAGGATTCAAACCACTGTCCTTCCACATGCAAGGCATACGCCTTGCCTACATGCTATCCGGCCCATTTTTTTTGTTTGTTTGTTTGTTTTGTTTTTGTGACCAATGTGAATTACAAGTCTTTCACATTATATTTAAGGTGCATAGTAACAGTGAATTAGGACCATTCCCACCACCACTGTTGTCCTCCCTTTACCCTGTTCCCAGCATGCCTCTCATACCACCCCCTTTGCCCCTTGGACTGCTAGTGTAACAGGTCCTCCTTGTGTATAGCTTGTTGTAGATTTTGGGTCTTGTGAACCTTAGTTTTGTGAGTTACCCTCTTAAAAGACTTCTCTCTTGACCAGGGATTGGGCATCACCTCCACCTTTCCACTTCAGCAGGCAGTTGGCATGTGTCTCCTGGTGAACTGCCCTTTGGGCTGCCTAGCATAGGGTTAACAGACGAAGCAACCAAGTTTGTGTGGATTCATGTGACTCCATCTGAGCAGTAGTGAAAACTAAGACCTGTGCTCCATATCTCGACTTTTTTTCTTTCTTTGCAGTGCTGGGGATGGAGCCCAGGGCCTCACACATGCAAGGCAAGTACTTTACGGTTGAGTCACATCCCTGCCCAGATATTTCCACTCTGAAGCTACTAGAGAAAGAACATTGTTCCTCAACCAGTGGAATGTGCTTTTGAGGTGCTGTGGGCCTATCCCCAATAAGTTGCTAATGCATTGATGTGGTCAGATGTTGGTGAGTTCCCTATCAAGGTAAAGGAGGAGGAGGAGGCCCCTCCTTTTCTTGGGGAGAGATTCTGAAGATTGGGTGGTGAGCTCTCCTTTGAGCACAGTGAAGATCCTTGTGGATATGAGTGAGTTTTCGTTTTATCTGAATGGGTAGCAGGCCTGGAGTTGGTGACTAGCACTTCTGTTCACTTCTCTGAAGAGAGAAGAAGCAGGGAGGCCCCTCTGCCATCCACGTAGCCTCAGCACTGTGGGCCCTGCCCAAGACTGGCCCCTTCCTGTATGGGGAAGGAGGTGGTACAGTGCGTATATTGGAGATCAAACTTCCTCTAAGTGGATGCGTTGAATGAAAATGTAAATTAAAAATGAAACGTGATGCACATCAGTCGAAATTAGTGTTGCCTCCAGGTTCCTTTAATGACACGAGTCTTTAATGAATCCCTGGGGAGCCGGAGGAATATACCAAAAACAGACATTTTCAGCATTGATAATCAAACACGGGTGCCCAGCAGGAGGAAGCTACCGCGCACTCTGCATTACAGAAATAGAAAATTAAAGCAGACTTGCCTTTCAAAGTTCCATGTATGTGTAAGAGAGCACACCGAGTCTTTATTTTCCATAATGGCAAATAATAGATGCTCTGCGATTTCTATTAATTTTCACAACAGCTGAATGGGAATGCTTATTAAAAAGAAAGGAGCTGGGTACCAAAACCAATAGCCCTGAAAGTTTAAGCTAATTGCTTAGAAGGAAGAACTCAGGGACGGGCACAGAAATCAAGTTTTCATTTTAGACTTTGTTTTTTTTTTTTTTTTTTTGTTTTTTTTTTTTTTTTTTTTTGGTTTTTGGGTCACACCAGGCAGTGCTCAGGGGTTATTCCTGGCTCCAGGCTCAGAAATTGCTCCTGGCAGGCACGGGGGACCATATGGGACGCCGGGATTCGAACCGATGACCTCCTGCATGAAAGGCAAACACTTTACCTCCATGCTATCTCTCCGGCCCCTCATTTTAGACTTTGTTACATTAATCATGTTTAAAACAATATGGATATATATAGATGTTTGTATACATATATGCATAGGTACAATTTTGATTAAAGTAAAAATACCATGTTTGTAAAAAAAAGTTTTAAGTTCTAGGGGGCTGCCATAATAGCACAGCGGTAGGGCGTTTGTCTTGCACGTGGCAGACCTGGACAGACAGATGTGGGTTCAATCCCTAGCATCCTAGATGGTCCCCTGAGCCTGCCAGTAGCAATTTCCAAGTGCAGAACCAGGAGTAACTCCTGAATGCCACCAGGCAAAGCCCAAAAACAAAAAAAAGATTTTAAGTTCTAGAGCTTAAAATTTTTTTACTCTTTTCCCATTACTTCCATGGCCTTTTCTAGTTGGAAACTTCCCTTTTCCAAAAAACTACTGTCTGTTTCCTCGTGTTGAATAACAATGTCCATGAAAATGTACTTATTAAATAGTTGCTTCCCAATATACGCGTTTCCAAGCCTTTTTAGACCAACATGTTATATTAGCATAACTGATATTGTGAAATTGCCAACGTTTTGTCTCTATGACCTGTATTTTCTGGAAGTTAAAGCACAAGCTATTAGTTGAATAGTCTATCCCATTCTAAGAATGACTAATATCTCAAATATAAATGAAAACAGCTGCTTTTCCGTAACATTATGGTCCCAAACAGCTGTCATATGTACATTTTGACATCCTATTCTTTTCTTTGCTTTGCTTTTTAATTGGGCCAAAAATTCGTTTACTGAATCCACTAATCTGGTTCAATATATCATCTCCCTTCTGTGGAGAGGTGGGGAAGAGGTCACGGAAAAGCCTATTGAGCTAGAGTGTAGCTGTTCCCCCAAGGCCCGAATTTAGCTAACATGAAACCCTGTGATGAGACCCTTCTGTGCCAGGAACATAAGGTCTGCGTGGGCCTGGTGGCGGCTGCTCCGTGCTTGTGTTGCCAGCAAGCCTGGGCTAACAGCCTTTGTTCTCCTCTCAGCTAAAGAGATTGGGAAGTGCTACCTCATTGTCCCCAGAAAGCCTGTTTTAGTCCTCTCTCTGGCTACGTTGCAGGGAGGGGTGTGGTGGAGAGAGTTGCCGCCCATTAGCTGGGGACCCCTGGTCAGGTCGTTCTCCCTGCCTGAGTCCGTGGCTATAGTGTTGCTCTTCCATAAAATAAGGTCGCAACACCATCACAGGCTGCTGATTAGTTGCCTTAACTGGGAAGCTTCATCCCTGGGTTCTGGAAACAGCTTGTGGTTCCACACTGGCTCTTATGAGATTTTCTAGCTCTTTGGTCAATTTCTTTGTCTCTTTGTTTCAGTCATTTTGTCTTGTTTGGGGCCCAACCGAGCCCACACTCGGGGGCTATTCCTGCTTGGTGCCCACGGTGGTACTTGGGGAATCATGCAGTATCAGGCATCAAACCTGTATATAAATGTGTTCCAGCCCTTTGAACTATCTTCCCCACCTTCATGTCTTTGTATTTATGAGAATTATGATATTGTCTCCTTTATAGCACTGTTACTTTGCTGTTATTTTGTCACTCAGTGAAGTTCCTTCTGTCCCTGCCCTCAATTCCTTAGTTAGAAAACTCAGTCATACTCACAATTTGATGCTAGAATACTTTGTGTCTTTTGCATCTGACAGCCCTAAATCATGGGCCAACCGACTCTCTCGCTCCAGTGTAAGTCCCTATTCACTGCAGCCCAGAATGTATGCAGCTGTCTCTGCCCAGCTGCTCCTTTGGGCTTTTCCAGGGGTTGAGGCCCCTTGTCAGAGCAGCAGTGAGAACATGGGTGTGCTTGGGGAGGGCCGATCTAGCATTCTCCAGTGCACTCCACAACTGGGGCTGGCTCCGCAAAAGGGTTAAAAGCAAAAGAAACTTTGGCGATAAATTTTCTTTCCAGCAGGACTTCCTAGGGAACATCTGACATTAGCAGAAAGAAGAAGCTGATTGGCCTGGGAGTCAGCTGAAGGAGACAGGAGCTGCCTTGGAAGCTGCTGGATTTACTGTTATTAGCAAGGCAAATGGAAAGTCAGCAAGGCAGCCCAGCTCTCAAATAATAGATCTAAGGAGAAGGCAAACTCCCCGGAAGGAAAAGGATGGCAGCCACCACCCCTCTCCCTGCTTTGCTGCCCTTTTTGCCATGGCTTTTGCTTTTTCTCGTGTGTGTTTAGCACAGGATAAACCTGTTTTAATATCTTAGACTTTAAGGCACGGTTGGCTTGAAACAGAGAGGATTCCACTGGTCTGTTCTGTATCTTGAGAGTCGAACAAGGCAAAAGGTACACAACTGTACTGATGTCATTGTTATTCACTAAGCACATGCTATGACTGTACTTATGTCACTGTCTCATCTAATCTGTAAGGGGTTAGAAATAACCTTCCCACTTGAAAGATGAGGAAACCGAGCTTCGAGAGCACTCAGGCCATTTCTCAAGGTCTGAGAAGTTGGTGAACTGGGATTTTAACCAGTCTGAGGGGGCATATGCAGGCATGAGACTGAGTGGCTGATTTAGGGCCCGACAAGCCTTGGTGAAGAGAACTTTGCCAAGGCCTGCAGCGCAGTGCTAGATTGTATAATGGTGTCTAGAATGGTGGGGGAAAGAGTGCTGTAGATCCTGAGAGCAAGCAGATTAAGGGCAGTGAGTAAGCAAGTGCCTGTTCTGCTAATATCAATAAAATCTTCCTTTTAAGATGCGTCGGGGATAAAGGAGGGACCCAGCAAGGCACTTGCCTCACATGCAGCTGATCCAGGTTCAATCCCCAGCATCACATATGGTTCCTTAGCACTACCAGGAGTGATCCCTGAGAGCAGATCTGGAGTAAGCAAGGAGTGGCCTAAAAACCAAGAATAACTTTTAATAAATAGTAATAATTAAAAAAATAAAATGCCCATCAGGAGCCAGAGAGATAGTATAGCCAGTGGAGTCCTTCCATAATACAAAGCCAAGTTACAAAGTATATTCAATTCCCAGGACCCCAAACGGTTCCCTAATCCTAGCATTCTAGGAGTGATCGCTGAGTATGGAACCAGAAGTAAGCCCTGAGCACCACCAGTTGTGCGCCCCCCCCCCCCAAAAAAAAAAACAGTTAATTAAAATAGTAAATTAAAATTAGGACTGCTGAAATAGTGCAGGAGGTTTGACACTAGCTTTGCATGTAGCCAGCCCAGGTTTAAGTCCACCACTGTGTATGATCCCTGAGCATCTCTGAAAGTGATACCTAAACACAGAGCCAGGATAAAACCCTAAGCACTCCCAAATGTGACCCCAAAAGCCAAGATATAAATAATAAAAGTGCCTATCAGAGTCAAAACATTGTAGATTTTGTAATCAAATCCACTATCGCTAGTGTTTTTATCTGGCATAAAACAGTTCCAGACTAAAAAGCATATTTTTTCAAGGCTAAAATCTAAGTTGGCATGGAAAGGTGCTTTGCCTGTCAGAGGACCTTGAGCAGACTGCACCTTCTGGCCTGCTAATTCAGTCAGTCATTCGTCAGACGTTCCCTGTGCCCCATAGTTACAGAGACGAGTGAGACTCCTGCTTCGCCCTTCCTCTCTGAGGATTCAGTGAGAACTTGTGAGTCCTTGACAACTGGAATTCTCCATAGTGTTGATGTTCTCATTGGTCCCGTCTCCTTTTTCTCATTTCTTTTGCCTACAGATATAGATAAAATTGAGTACAACAGAACCTGAGCAAGTCCGTGTGGCAGTAAAAGACAGGAAGGATTTTTATTTTTTATCTTCTTGTTATTATTATTGAGCCATTGTGAATTCATAGTTGGATTTTAGGCATACCGTGACCGTGAATTGGGGCCATTCCCACTACCAGTGTTGACCTGCCTCTAAGTTCCCAGCATTCATATACCTCAACCCTTCGCCCCCTGGCCTACCAGTGTAATAGGCCCGTTTTTAGTTTGGATTGTTATAGTTTGAGTCTCTTGATTCTGTTATTGTTGACTTTGGCTAAGGTATTTAGTTCCCCACCCCCTTTATTTTTTTTTTATCTCCACCAATGTACCTGATACCACTTGGACCCTGGCCCTTATCTTCTTTTTTTTTTTCCTCAATTTTAAAGAAAAGTGCAGAAATTTGAGGTAAAGCAAAGTTATTCATGTCTCAAGGTTCTATGAAAAAGGTAGAGCCCCTATCTAGAAGATAAAAATAAAACTTTAGATAAGAGAGGTGGGGAGACAGGTTTTTGTTTTTTTGTTTTGTTTTGTTTTGTTTTTTGCATAGACACAGCAAACAGGAAGGATTTTTAGAAGAACATTGCAAAAATGGCAGGGCCAAGGACGAGAGCATTTGTCTAGAGGAGACTTGAAGGCCAAGATCAGATTCTAAGATGAGTCAGTTTGGCAAAAACAGATTCTGAAAGACAAGGGGAGCACCCACAAAGCAGGAATGTGATCTTGACAAACTAGAGGGGCAGTCGGATGATGGCATGGAAATGGGGGAGCCAAGAAATTGGGGTGGCTAGGAAGTCTGGGGAAGAGGGCAGAGTTGTTTGTGGGGAAGTGGTGAGAAAATTTAAAGCATGGAATCAGCAATTTTGCATGTTTGACCCCAAAAGCAGCTTCCAGTTTGAGGGTGAAGTATGGCTAGTTGGCAGCAAAAAGAAAAGAAGGGGTTTTTCCAGAGTGGGGTGGTGGGTAAGATAAGCAAACTTGTGACCAGGGTGGTGACCTTGACCTTGTTGACATCAACAGTGAGAAAGCCTGAGTGGAAATATTCCAGACTCGGGAGTCCTTGTTCACTGGGCCAAATCCTCAAAGGCCAGAATCCATCTTGCTCCACTTGCTACCTGCAGCACCTACCTCAGACTATCAGCAACTGAGTTCATTACTCCATTGGGAGATTCATGGAACCATTAAAAACCCAATTACAAGGGATGGTTGATAGGTTCATAGCTGATTGTCCTGTAAAGTGAGATGTTCCCAGGCCTGTGTTCCTGTCTAGGAAGGTCCCGGCTGTTTGCTCTCTGGAAGGGCTCCTTGGAGAGTCTGTGGATGCCCCTCAGAAGCCTCCTGTCCTCCCAGTCCACTCTCACCCAGCTGTTGCTAGAACTGACCGTACTTCGCAGCATGTCATGTCCTCCAAGCTGTGGCCTCTGGTCTCAGAAAAAGAAACTGAGGTCTAGAAGGATGTGGCTTCCCACCCTGTTTCTGTGCTGGCAGGTCTGAGTGGACCCCCTCACGGCTCGCTGCCCTGGGCCTCCACATGCTCTCCGTTGACTCCGGGGACTCGCATTTTTTTATCACTCAGGAAGAGCCGCAGAGGATTGAAGTCTCCTTTTTGTTTATTTCTTTTGTTTTTGTCCTTAGGTACTTGTGACTGAATTCACTGATTTCACTGGCTGTCAGGGCTGTGTTAAGGAAAATGGGTTTGAACTGCTGTGGTTTTTGAGTCCTGGACTGGATGTCAGGAACCTTTGCCATCACGGGAAATTCTGTCACTCTGGATTTACTATCTGTTCCCCACAGCTGAATTTCTCAGCAGTGTGATTTAGCACCCTGGCTCCCCATCAACCAGTTTTGGCATTTATTTGAATGCATTACTCCACTGGTTTCCATAAACTATTTTACAATTGTTTAAAAATAAATGACTGTTTATTTCCACAAAAACCATCTGTATTTCTTTATAGAGCAACAGATAACTGTATGTAAAATTTGGTAATGTCACAGTGAGTTGAGTTAAGAGAAACAGATTGGCTTGAAAAATTAGATGCTAAGGGATGATGTTAAAGGTTTCCATTCTTTCTATCAAGTGAAATCTGGATCACTTGAAGAAAGAAAGCAAATATTTCTCCTCTACAAGTAATCTCAGGCCTCCTTTCCCCGAAAGGAAGTCCATCTATGGCGGCTGGATAATGGCAAGGTCCTGACTGTTCACATTCTTCTCCTAGCGGAGCCCTGTCCCTTCCAGTACTATTTCTCCGGAGACTATGGTGGGGGTCATTCCAGTGGTTTCCTTCCCTCTCCAAGTGTTGGTATTTGGGGATGTGTAGGCCATCCCCCTTGTTCTAAGATGGGGCATCATCTAGAACTGTGGGTCACAGCACCAATAACTCTGCTAGGAGTCACACTCCATTTGAAAGCAGACCTTGGGCAGGAACTGGATTGACTTCTGGGGGGAAGGGACCTGGGCACAGGAGTGGACTGACTGTTGGGGGCTGGGATAGGCCTCAGCCTTCTGTTTCAGGAACTGCCAAAGAGAAGAGTAAGTCATCTCAATCCACACTAGCTCCGAGCACCCACAGAAAGCCCTGTCAGGGTCTGGATGCTGTTGGCAGTCTTCCAGCAGTGGGGATTCCAGGCAGCTGAGGCCACACTTGGTACTCTCTATGGCACTGAGTTACATGGTCCCAGACCTGTCTCAGAGGGTCACACAGAAAGTGAGCATGGCTCTAATAGCCCACAGCTGAGTGGGGCTGCAGAGAACTGATAAGTTCTTGGTCTTGGTCTGAGGGGCAAATCCAAGCTGCATGCCCACCCTGCTCATCTCCAGGTCCGAGTGAAAGTCTCAGGAGGGCCCTTGGGAGAGAGTTCAGGTTATTTCCACACACCATCCCAAGGCCCTGAGAGACGGGACCAACTTTATTGTCTGGCTTGAGAAGACTGGGCCTTCTGACCTGGGGCCTCTGAGGGCAGCTGGAGGAGGAGAGCAGCCCAGCCTCTAACTTGAGATACGAGACTTCATCCGGAGCAGCAGTAGGGAGAGGATGCCCCCGTGACACGATCCCTAGACCAACTCGTTCTGAGATTGCACCTTGTCTTAAAAATCGGATTCATGATGATGGAGGGAGCCGGCTTGGAATTCCCCACTCTCCCCCCCCCCCCAAAAAAAGGAAGGGGCTGGGGAGGTAGTGCACACCAAGTCTTCTGGAGATCCCGAGCTCAATCCAGTCCTTACATACTCCGAAGCCTTGCCACTACTCAGCAACACTGAGTCACTGGGCCTGAGCACAACCTACTGGCAGAGCATCACCCAGGGTGGGTTGAAGGAAACACATATTGTAGCATGAAATAATTAACGATGGGGCTGGATGGCGATGGATGGAGGCCTTTGTGCTTAGGCCCCAGCCACATGACTTCATCCCCCATGCAGCCGGCAGGTCCCAGGCCCAGGTGATCGGCGTAATCAAAACTCACTCACAGGCAGGCTTCAGGAAGAATCATCTTTATTTAGGCCCTAGCCACCACATGTGTGTGGCCTATCTCATCTCTCCGGCCCCAATCATCTTCCTTGGCCCTTCCTGGTACAGTGACCCCTGGGCACTCTGGATGTGGCCCCAAACCAAAAATGATTTCTTTGTTGGGTCAAGGATATTGTTTTATCTTCTTTCTCTCCTTTCCCTTGTTACTATTGTTTGGAGGCCCCGAGGTCACCCACTGGTTGTACAACTTTCAGGGTTCACTGTAATGTGGGTCAGGAGCACACATGTTAGTAGCAGGGGTAAGTCAGTACCTTATTGGGGTTCTCTGTTGCTCACACTCATGCTTACAAAGGGTTGCCTAGCGACCCCACGTTTCTAGGTGAGGTGCCTTTAGAGGTCACATTCTAGCACTTCTGCTTTCACGCCTCTGTGTGCATTGGAGATTACACACTTTGTTATGGCACTGAGGGTCCAAGACAGCAAGGCCTTGGGCCCTGTCAGGAACATGTGGGCAAAGCACTGACAGCAAAGTTACAGCTTCACTTTTTGCACTTTTGCAAGGCTGGCACTTTCAGCCCTTGAGCAGTCCCCCAGGCCCAGTTACTCGGTGTTAAATGCCACATGGTCCTGGAATATTTCGGATTGTGGCTTCTGAGCGCTGCTTCAGGGTCTTAGGCTCCATTTCTCCAGGCCTCTCGAGCACCCCTTGGGAGAACCTCCTGCACCTGTCCCCACTCAATGAATAGCTGCCACCTTGCTGAAGTCAGTCTGCTTCACGTCAACAGTTGGGCACCCCCAGGATGCCTGATGCTAGGCTGGAGCTCTGAAACATAGACTTGTTTGTCCCTCACCCCACCTTCAGCGAGGACCATAGATGGTGACAAGGATAGAAGAGCTTCTGGGCCACACATGCTCGAAGAAGAAACTCAGTTCTGATGAGGATGAAGGCCAGGCTGTAGGGAAGAAGGACAGTGTGCTGGAACCTTTCCTTCCCTTTGCTCCTCTTCTCTTCCCTTCCTTCTTTTCCTTCCCCTCCTCCCTTCTCTCCTTTCCTTCTCTTTCTTCCTTCTCTTCCCTTTTCTATTCTTCTTCCCTTCCTAGCTCCCTCTCACCTTCTTCCCCTTCCTTTTCTATGCTTCCCTTCCATTTCCTTCCCTTCCAATTTTTTGTCTTTATTTTGGGAGCATACCTAGGATGCTCAGGGGTTACTCCCAGCTCTTTGTTCAGGAATTACTCCTGATGGTGCTCGAGGGATCATATGGGATGCTGGGGGTCAAACTCGGGTCAGCCTCTGTGCAAGGCAAATGCCCCCTCCCTGCTGTGCTGTCGCTCCAGCCCGCCCTTCCCTTTTCTATCCTTCTCTTTTCTCCTTCCATTATATACTGCTCTCTTTCCTTTTTTCCCCCTTCCCTTCTTTTCCCTTCCCTCCCCTTCTTCTCTTCTTCCCTCCCCTGCCCTCTCCTCACCTCCCCTTTCCTGCTCCTCAGTCTCGGAGGCTGGGCATTCAAGGAGAAATGTGTTCTAAAGAATTATGATGCTCCTGCATTTTCTTCTACACAAAGAAGGAAATCTCAGCTGTACGCCCTTTCCTTTCCTCCTCTTGGCACTTTCTGATTGATGATTGGAAATGATGGCAATACATAAACTATTTTTCTTTTTATTTTATGACCTGGTAATAGCAGTAACATATTTCCAGTAAATGTTTTCTATCGCAATAAAAAAGTTGTAACAAGACTAGAAATGGGTATAGTTAAGCCCTACAGAAATCACACTTTCAGAACTGTGGATTCAGGCTGTAACTCTATAAATCATTTAACTTTGGGAAATGCCCCCCTGCCCCTGGCAGGGAGGAGGGGAGACCAGGGCAAGCCGCTGACACTTCCTTGAATGCTTGTCAGAGGCTACTGCTGAGGGCATCTCAGTGTTGACCCCAAAGACCAGCTACCCCCTCTCCTCTCACCACCTTCCCTCCTTTCTGAGATGGTAAATCATCTCACTCTTCCAGGTCTGCTTTCGGTCCAGAGGTTAGGAAGGCAATGGAGTGTTCTTTTTGGAAGACTGTGGGGGATTTCTTTGGGGAGGGGAGGGTTAGGCTTGGGTGGTAGAGCATTCTCCCAGCAGTGCTCTCTCCCTGAGGGTCTCAGCCAACTGGGTCAACAGTTTAGCAGTGTGGGCCTGGGGACATGGTGTTGCCTGGCCCTGCAGGAGATTTCACAGGCCTCCCTGGTGGTATTTAGGGGCCTGTGTCGTTCTGGGGAGCCAGACAGCATACTAGGCAAGTTTCACACTCCCTGGCCTGTCATTCCAGCTCCCACTCCCAGGTTCTTGTCTCCCCTCACTGTGGGTCTGACTTAACCTATTCTCACAGAGGAGTTTCCTGTTCTTTGGCTGAAAAGGGAAGATTGTAACTGAGCTGCTGCTTCAGAGAAGTTTACGATTCAGAAAGTTGATTCTCGAAAGGCCTTTGTTCGAGGTCTGCAAAGTCCTCCAAGTCAGCGACTGTGGCTTTCAAAAAGGACCAGTTTCCTGGTTGTGCTAAGTGTGCATAGCGATGTAACCACTGACACTTGGCGCTTATGTCTAAGGGGTTTTGGGATGCATAATCTTTGCAGTTGTTGCATGAAGATTGTAAAAGAGCCCAGATTTCAACCCAAGGCTTCCTGGCTCCTGAACCCACACAGTCTCCTGGAATCTTTGTGCTTACTGCAGGAGCAGAGCTCAAGGCTGTGTCCCTTAAGACCATCTCCCACCTGGGGCCTTCCTTGGAATCAGTAATGCCGAGCACCTTTGCCCTCTGACCTTAGGGACTAGGCCAAAAACCAGTTACCTTTCCCCAACTGCAAGCAGAGCTGCTGGCTCCTCGGCTCCTTCGGGCTTAGGCTCTTACTCCTCGGAGGATGAATAAATAGCTCCGGTCTCTTTGTCTGCTATTGTTAACGAGCCCTAAACGTTAGGTCTTCCCAAAGCCTTTGTCTTTAATTTCTGATTCTAGCTGACACCTTCATTAATGGTTCAATGCAAGCTTTCTGTGGACTTGAAGACTACCGAGCAAAAGTGGTTTTGCTGTCCTATCAATAATGGTCATAATTTCCCCAATACTCTCATCAGCAGTGAATTGAGTCTTGCAGCAAAGAAATGGAAACCCCAGTGCAGTGGTTTTAAAGTGATTTGTCTTGTAGACGGCGTCTTATTTCAGTAAAATCAGGTCAGCAGGGCCTGCTGGGTCAGATGTAAGTCTGATACAAATTAGTTGGAGGAAATTGATCATTTGAACCTTAGGATATTTTTAGCTGCTGTAGGTTTTTCATCTTTTGTCCCCTTTATTTACATGTTTTAATGAATTTAAATCATCATCAACCATCAAGTTGAAAGTCCTCTTGGTTTTAGGCAAGCCAGAATGCTCCTTGCCCGCTCCCCGGGAGTGGCCTTCCTGTGGCAGGTTTGGGGTGCGTCCGGTTCTGGCATTGTTTTCACACTCAGACTCCCTCCCCTTCCGGCAGGCCCCCTCTCTGGGGTTGTTTATTGCACACACTGGCCCCTTGACCAGTCTGTTCTTCATTGCTATTGAAAGTTAATGGGGGCAAAATTGCATTCCCAAACATTTGAACCTGAAGTGGCCAGGGCCGAACTTAGTTGATCTCTGGTGATCGGTTCAATTTAGTTACGATTTTTTGCCATTAGGCTGGGGCTGAATGATGGTGATTTGGTTGAGGCCAAATGTCTGAAGAAAATTGGCTCTCTGATAAGAATGCTGTTATCAGAGGGGGCTACTTTCTCATTTACATTTAGATGAGTATTGATTATTTATTTACTCAGAGAAGTGAGATTCGTTTCCAATCTTATCTTTCTCGTCTCTGCTTGTCAGCAGAAAGAGAGATAGAGCTCCTGACATCAGGCCAAGATAGCAGCACTTTGTAGTGGAGATAAAAGTTGGAATGGGCCTTTTTCTAGTCTTGACTGAAAGGATAAGTTTTAAAAATTAGAACTGATGGGTCCCGCTTTCAAAACCTTTCCTGAAGGTTTCGCAGTTTAACTAGGCAGGAGAATTGGTTTATTGGAGCGGCCCTGGTCTTTCTTCTTTCGTAATAGGAATTGTATTTAATTTGATTATATTCAGCTCTTTCGCAGAGCACAAATTGTGTATTGGCTCAGAGGAGGCAAAAATGTGACCTTATTGTCATGTCAGCATGTTCCTTTTTTTATTATTTAAATTCCAAATGATCCCATCCAAGCCTCAGAGGAGGGATCCGTGGAGGCGGGTATCACTTGCCTATTATTCCCTGCTTATATTAAGATCAGGCAGAAAGTGGTTACAGTAGCCCCTGGAGGAAGAGCCAGAAGCAGGGGAGTTGGCATTCCCTGCAGGCCCGGTGGAAGAACTGCTTTGGGTCTATGCACAGAGATTGACAGTGTCAGCCTGACGGGGCTGGCTTTGGCACAGTGAGGACCCCGGGATTCCCTCAGCCCTGCTGCAGAGGAGACAGGCCTTGACACCGTTGGCTCGAACAGATCCCCCTGCCCTTTGTCAGCATTGCCACCAGGATATAAAACTGAAAGTGCCCTTACCCTGCTCATGAGTGAAACCCATGCCAACCTTGACCACGGTCCACACCAGGCTTTCTTTCCCAGCCGTGTCCCCACACAACCCTAACACATGCTTTTGTGGGAAGGACCTTCTCCCCCTTCGCCTAGTCCTGGTGTTCCCAGATTCCCTTCAGGCCTTTCCAGTACATTGATGCTCGTCAGTGTTCCGGCTGCTTGTCCCAACCTGGGAGAGCGCTGAGGGCGCTCTTTGATGATTTAGCTGCCTGATTGTATCTTCCTTCTCCCAGTACCCCCACCCTGCCTGCTTGAGGGCGGCAGTCATTGATTATTCATCTATGTGTCTAGGACATTGCTGATGCTCAAAAAAAAAAAAAAAAAAAGGTAAATGGATGGGTGAATGGCATCGTAACAGCATATATCCCACGTTATCTCTGCTGTCCTGGTGTGTTTTGTGGGGACTGACATTTGCCAGGTTTGAGACTCTAGTAGCAGGACCTGAAAGACAGAGGGAACCTTAAGGGCTCCCTCTGTGCAGAGCAAATCTTTCATCTGAAATGCTGTTTGTAGCTTAAAAGCAAGCTTGTGTGAGTAGCTGTGCCCCCTCTGCTGGCCCATGAGAAAGGGCATGGACAGCTGCCTGGATGCCAACATGCCCACCGCGGTGTACCTGACCGTAGCGGGGCTCTTGGGCCTGTTGTGAATCGTGCTCAGGGCTGCTTCCACTTCCTGGCCGGGGTTCCTGTTTCAGCCAAGACTCACAGCTGTCATTGAGCACTTTGCTGGGAGCGTCAGGGCGCTTCCATTTCATCCTCACAGCAGCCTTCTGAGGGAAGCTCTGTTTGCTGTACTTCACAGAGGAACAAAAAATGCAGAGATGAATGACTTCCCGGGAACATGGAAACATGAGCCGGCAACGGTCCCTCCCTCTCAAGGCGCAAACGCCAGGAGTTTCCCCGCTCAGATCCCAGCCTTTCATCTTGCTTGCTCACTCACCCTCTTCCTGACTTCAAGAAGCTCTTTCAGATTAAAGCAGTGCTTTCAGGTGGTGAGTGGAAGGAGTTTCTTTGGCATGCAAGTGATGCCGTGAAAGTGTTCAGCCTGTGACTTCATCGTTTTTCCCAGGTGGTTCTCGAACCTGTTCCGATGCTCAGTAATGGTGATGTGAGGTTCCTCTCTTTATAGCCTCCCTCAGTCTACAAAGCATCTGGGATGCATAGGTGGTGATTATCATAGCATAAAATCCTACATGGGCTAAAACTACATGAAAGAAAGGGTAAAATAAAGAGCCAGAGGATCAGCTCACCTAGAAATGTGTGTCCAGTGACTATGACCGAGTCACACTTTCAGTGCCCCAGTTCTGAATGGGCAAGGGAGAAAGGGACTCAAATATCTATTAGTTTTAAGACTTGCCGTATATTTGGATATGAAATTATCTAAGATGTATAGCAAGCGACCTGCCATGGAAGCAGCTTTCCCGATAGCTTTGTAGAGAGCATTTCTTTCTCCCCTGGTCTTTAGTAGTAGGATGCTGTAATGCAGGGGTCTCAAACTCAATTTACCTGGGGGCCGCAGGAGGCAAAGTCAAGGTGATCCTTGAGTGCAAAGTCAGTAGTAAGCCTTGAACATTGGGATGTGTGACCCAAACAACTAATACAAAACAAAACAAAGATTCCTCTAGGGCAGGGCCACAAAATGTATGGAGGGCCGTTTGCGGCCTATGCCGCAAGTTTGAGACCCCTGCAATGGATGACCAGGCTGGCCTTGCTTTTCTCCTCTCTCCCGCCTCTCTGCTGTTCCCATTGGATTATTGCTCTCAGCAATGAAGGGGTTCCATGTCAAGTCCCTTTCTCTTTCAGTCAAGGGTTCAAGAGATCAAGGAAGTTAAGCTGAACCTGGATCCACCGTCCCAGCAGATGTTTGGGTTTTCTTTTGAAACATAGGTTTACCTCAGTTTTACAAAACCCCAGTAAAATCTTAACTGGGTGTTTGAACCTGGAACCCTCCCAAAGGTGCCCAGCTCAGTATTTTGTCCTGAGATCATCAGTGATGTGGTATTACTACAGTAAGTCCATCATTGAAATGGCCGGACAGGGTGTTTGGTGGCTGCAGAGTAACTGCTTCCAGAATCTTCTGTGCTCCCATTTGCCGTGAAGCAGAAGGCATGTGACTTCGGGCACAGCTGCAACATTTTAAAGCCTCTTCCCAAGGTGGATGTTGCCTTGAGAACTGCATCCAGCCCGGTGTGATAGAGCCTTTATGTTTCCCAGAGTCATTTCCTAGGTGAAACTATATTAATAGAATCTGGTCTCCTAGCTTGTCTTTTGAAAATGGCTTTTGGCTACTATAATTTTTTTTCTTTCCTTCCATGTCAGCTGCCTAAAAATTAAGCAAGCATTTGACAGAAACAGTAGTTTGATATACAGTAGGTCTGGGTTGTCATAATCGTGCTTGTCATCAACAAACATTTATTAAGTGCTTGTTAGTAGTGGGGCGTGTGGTTAGTATGTAATATGGAGAGACCCAGGCAGCTGGAGCTATGAACTGTTGTCCCACCTCTTCCTGTGGGACCTGAAGCCGATTCACCTCTGCAAGTCATTTTTCTCCTTTGTAAAATGGAATCCGTGCCCTTTGTGCGGGGGAGTGCTGCAGAGTGAATGAGATGAGCTGTTCCAGCAAGGCCCCTCACGGCACCTGGCTTGGTGGGCTCCGCTGTGTTCTGTTCTCTGATCACTATCTGATGGAGACCCTGGTGACTGGCACCCAACTATTAATGTATTTGGATTGATTCACTCACTGAGCCCGCAGGCAGGTCTTTGGGGTAAATGTTGTTGCTATTCTCACTTTAGGGATAAAGAAACTAAGAGATGTTAAGGGAATTGTCCCCAGAGTCACAGCTCAGTTGCTGAGCCAGCAGCACTGGACCAAATCAGTCTGGTCCCGGTGAGTGCCCTCAGCCCTTGCGATATAGGATGCTTTCTTATAAACACTGTGCTTTCTTTCATAGAATGACTGATATTCTCAGTCTGATTTCTTTGGCAAAAATGTTGGATAATTTATCTAGTGTTTAGGCAAGAATTAGTGGAGAAATTGAGATGGAGGGGGTGTTGTTCTTTGTTTGGGGCCACTGTGCACAGGGTAACTCTTGACTCTGCACTCAGAAATCACTCCTGGCAGGCTCTGGGGACCATATGGGATGCCAGGGAGCCAGGCCAGGTCAGTTGGCATGCAAGGAAAATGTCCTTCCCATTGTGATATTGCTTTAGCCCCCTGAGAAATTGAGATTTTTCAGAGACAGGGTTTTCCATTTTGCAGAGAGATAAGTCTCCACTATAGCTTAACATCCCCAGAGTCTTGACCCATCAGTCAATGGTTAAATGGCCCATCTGGGTTTGATCCCTGAGCATCAAGTCAGGAATATGCCTGAGACTGCCAAGTATGGCCCAAAAACAAAGCAAGCAAACAAAAGACAGAAGTGGGTTTTAAAGTTATCCTTTAGCACAAGATAACATTCAGAATTTCCCTTATGATGAAACTGGTCACACAGGAATATCTTGGAGGGATTAGTGGTAGGCTGTTCCCAATAGCGCCCTGAGGGTCTCGTGTTCCTGGTGATTGAATCCAGGGCCTCCTATAGGCAAGCCATGCACTCCAGCGTTTTCATTCCCTTGAATGTTCTTTAGGAAAGATGAGGAGAGAGTCCTCCTGGAGAGATGGAAAACTAAGGAGATAAAATCTTGACAAATGCTCAGCATAGAGTCAGAGCAAAGGGTAAAGGTGGACTTCATTAAAATAAGTTATTTCAAAACTCAAATGAAGGGCCAGAGACAGCACAGAAAGTAAGGCTGATCTGAACTCAATCCCCAGCACCACATCTCCAAGCCCCACCAGGAGTGATCCCTGAGCACAGCTAAGTATGACCCAAAGACTAAAAATATATCTCATTAAATCCACATATCTACAAACTATCCTGTTTAGCCTTACAGTCTAAAAGACAGCTTCTTTATAGTCAACCTATAATTTATAAGTTAACAAGAGCAAAAGAAAGGTGCAGACCCAACTTTGGTGCCAACGTTCCTTGGATTTTATTCTCCTCCTCCTGTGATTTTGGAGCTATTTTTGTGATTTGGGAATAACTCCTGCCTTCAGTTAGCGTGAGTTTTCAATAAAGTAACTAATACAGAAAACTTAAAATGGTTCTGTGGAAAATGAGGCATTATCATTCTAGGCTTCAAAGAAAAAAGGAAATCCCAGAAAAGAAGATGGAGGGGGAGGGGAAACAACCTAGTGGTACTCAGTGCTTACTCCTGATTCTGTGCTCAAGAGACTAGATATGGTACTAGAAATTGAGCAAGACTTGGCCACAAGCAAGGCACTTACTCCCTTTACCAATATATATTTATGCATATATTTTTATATAAATCTCTGAGGACTGGAGAGAGAGAGCTTGCTGGAATGAGTACATGTTCCGCATTTATTTGCCCCAGTCCACACACACCCTTATTCCTCACTCTGCTCCCCAAAAAGTAAAGAAACTTATGAAAGTTCTAATAAACAGAAAAGTAAATGTTGAAAAATGCCATACATGGCTTTACAAATGGTACAGGGAACAAGGTACCTGTCAGGTTACTATTCCCTAGTGTCCCTTATCCCCATCTCCCAGAGAGTTACAGATACGAGGGAAGAAGTGTGAAAATGATGAAATTCCCGACGATGCGTCCAGACCTAGATGCCCAGAGATGTCCAGCTTATCTGCAGTTATTATTGCCTAGTACACTGCAGCTGTCAGGCAGGCAGACAGCTCAGGAAGCCCCAACTCTGCACTGAGCTCAGACTCAGAAGAACCAGTCTGGGTGGACACATCAGGCTACATATGCAGGAATGCCTGGTTTGGGTTAAATTATTGTCTGAAAGGCTGGTTTGGCATGCTATAATGTGTGATAATTATTATAGTATCCTCCAAAAAGTAGTGTAGAAGAAACTGGAGAACTTGAAGTATATACCATATACCTTTCCTTTTTAACTTTCTTTGCCTTCTTTTTTTCATGTTTTCTTTTGTTCTTTCTTCCTTTGCTTTCTTGTAGTCTTATTTCCTTCCCTTTCTCTCTTTCCTTCTCTTTTTTTTTTGTGCCAGGAAACAAGCCCAGGCCTAACACATATGAGACACACTCTCTACCACTGAGGTGATCTTTTTTATAGGAAAATTGAAAAGTAGGGAAAACAATAATGAAAAATTTAAAGCCCTCTTTATTCCACTGTACAGTATCATCTTTATTCACATTTCCAGTTGTTGTTTTTTTTTTAATTAAAACCATCCCCATCTATTCCCTTTGTTGTTGTAGCTGGAGTTATTTACACTGCCATACTGTCCACGAGGAGCTGGGAGTGGAATATGATACCCTCTTATCTACGTTGTTGTACATGTACTTCTTGGGGCTCTCTTTAGTGCTCAAGAAGGCACAATAAGTAAGATTGAACCAGGTTCAATCCCCAGCACCACATATGATCCTGCGATCCCTACCAGAAGTGATCCCTGAGCAGCTCAGGGCCAGTCATGTCAGGGAGCATATCCAGGGCCTTGTATAAAGTATACATTCCACCCTTCTGAGCCATCTCCTCAGCCCACCACATTATTCTTAATACACTTCATGGTAGTTCACAGTATTCTCTTAACCAACCCCTATGATGTTAGATCTCGGTTGTTCCTAAAGTGTTGACTGATTAAACCATGAATTTGTTGGGACTGGAGCACAGCAGGGAGGGTACTTGCCTTGCACGTAGCTGGCCTTGGTTCAATCTCCAGCATTCTATATAATTCCCCCAAGTACTGCCAGGAGTAATTCTTGAGTGCAAAGCCAGGGGTAACCCCTGAAAATCGCCAGGTGTGACCCAAAAGCAAAACAGACCCATGAATTGCTATCGCTAAAGCTTATACCCAGGTGGCTGTTAATTCACACAAGTGGGGTCAGTGCCTTAGACTTTGTTGCTGCAAGTGGGGTGGTTGACAGCAGGTTTTTAACAGGCCAGTGTTTAAAAAAAAAAATAGTTCTGTAAGTTCAGAGTGGAGTCCAGTCCCTGTAATGTGAGGAGGCCTTTTGTCATAAGAGTGTTGGGGAGGGGCCGGAGAGATAGCATGGAGGTAATGCATTTGCCTTGCATGCAGAAGGTCAGTGGTTCGAATCCCAGCATCCCACATGGTCCCCTGAGCCTGCCAGGAACAATTTCTGAGCATAGAGCCAGGAGTAACCCCTGAGTGTTGCTGGTTATGACCCAAAAAAAAAAAAAAAAAAAGTATTGGGGAAAGAGCAGAGCTAGTAGCTGCTCACCACCTGACAGTTGGCCATGATTGTTCCCCAGTTCACAGTGAAGAGGAAATCACCCAGTGACTTGCCAGCAGACATGCCTGTTAACTGATGGTTGTTGGTGCTGGTGGGCAGCAGGTTGTGGAGAACTGTTGCCTGGATTCTATACCTTTGTCTGTTCACTATGAAAAATAACTACATTTAGGAGTAAACTAAATGTAGTCTTAAAACTACACAACACCTTCATAGTACAAATATTGCTCGTTTGATTTTCTAAGGATTATGTAGATTTTTTGAGCGTGTCTATGTTCAGAGTATTATTGTTAAATATAAGGTTGAAAAACTGTCAGCAGGATAAAAGAATTGAACATAGGTAAGAACACTTACAATCGGTGGAAGAACTAATAAAATACCCATCAAGTATTTTATTTATTTTGTTTTTGTTTTGGAGCCATACCTGGCAATGCTCAGGGATTACTCCTGGCTCTGCACTCAGGAGTCAATCCTGGCAAACCATATGGGCTGCTGGAGATTGAACCCAGGTTGACTGACTGCATGCAAAGCAAGAAGCCTTCCCACTGTACTATCACTCCGGCCCCTCAAGTATTATTTTAAAATGAAGAAACTGAAATGCAACTGCAATACCAGCAGTGATTGGGAAGCTGAAGAGAGGGTGTTGGGGTGTGTGTAAGAGATGTGGGGGGGGGGTGACTTGAGACGAATGGGGTGCAGAGAAAGAAGTGCTGGATGTGAATGACTTACAGGCCCACAACGAAAGAACATTCTAAACATGCATGTTCTGCCTTGGAGCCCTGTGAGGCTTCTGATGATTTTACTTGGACCTTGCTCCTCTGTCTGACCAGACACACCTTTTGGAGTCACAGTAATAAGACATTTTTATATGCATCTATCTTTTCAATAACCATTAACAGGAGTAGTCTTTTGGATCCAGTCATTGGACCTTTTAGGTATTTTCTGAGAACAAATCTGTCGTTGGCTTGACGGAAATCACAGGAATAAATTTATAAAATGCCATCATGCTCTATTACGATCTGCCAGAATCTGTGTGACACAGGAACCTGGTCTCTGCTTCCAGTCTCACTGAATTTGGGTCTCTTACGTGGCTTTGGTGTTGCAGTGCCAGGAATCACACAAAAGGCTTCCCATGTACAAAGCATGTACTCTTAATACCAAGCCACATCCTTGACTGTCATGTGATTTTATAGATGTTTCAACAAAGGCACCGATCAGCAGCCACTGTCTTTCTGTCATCATAAAACAGAAACCTGAGTTGCGTTTTGACATCACCTGCTTTTAAAAATATTTTTTTTAATTTCAAGACTGCCATATGGACCTGCCCATAATTGATTATTCATGATTATGTAATGATTATTAATAATAAGTGCTTTGGTGGGAGGCCTCCTGTGAGGCAATTGCATTACTATCTTTCCTGTGTCATCTCCAATCTGTACACTGATCCTTCAAGGTATCAATAGTCCCACAATG
This sequence comes from Suncus etruscus, assembly GCF_024139225.1. Taxonomy (NCBI): domain Eukaryota; kingdom Metazoa; phylum Chordata; class Mammalia; order Eulipotyphla; family Soricidae; genus Suncus; species Suncus etruscus. The sequence continues at coordinate 13,606,526 of NC_064852.1, read as the reverse complement.
CAGATTAGGAAACGGCTCAAAAGACATTTGAGTTTCTTGCTCTTATCAGTGATTCCAGGCCAGTGTCATTCAAACATCAGCCAGCCACCTCTTACCTTGTTTGGGTGAAAACTGAGCAAAAACAGACCTGATTGTAGAACAGACAAAAGTATCAAGTGTAAAGAAAAGTAAAGCAAACCACCCAACCCAGACCCCTCCGTTTTGGTTAGCTAATCCTGCAAGACAAACCTAATGCTTGGACTTTTCGCCAGACTTTGGTGTTTTCTAATGTTCAATTCACTGTTTCAGACCTGCTCCCCTCCTCCTGCCCCTTTGATCTTCCAGGCCCTCAGTACCGCCTGGAGAAGCAGAGCGAGCCCAATGTCGCCGTGGACCTGGAGAGCACTTTGGAGAGCCAGAGCGCGTGGGAGTTCTGCCTGGTCCGCGAGAACAGTACGTTGGCCTCCTCGCTCCGTGCTGCTTTGTCCTTACAAACAAGCTTGCGAGCCCCAGGTTTCGGAACACTCCCTGGTCTGGCTTCCCTAGACAGGTTTGAAGTGACTTTATTTTCCAAGGCAGCCCTCAGCCTTCTTGTCAGAGTGATTTCTAAAAGGGAAATAGTTGAGGTCATGTCCTTTGGCAAAGAGTTTGCATCCTGCTTTGAAATCCAGAACGAATGTTCACTGGAAGGAAGGAGCCAGGGTGATGATAGTGCAGTGGGTAGGTATTTGCTTTTCACAAAGTCAACCCGGGTTCGATCCCTAACATCCCATATGGACTCCTGAGCCCCTCCGAGAGTGATCCCTCAGTGCAGTCAGGAGTCACTCCTGAACTCTGTGGGCCATGGCACAAAAACAAGAACAAAAAAATGAGGTATTTTGTGTAGAAAGCAACTGACTTGTCCGTATGCCCTGTTCAAGTTTTAGGACGTTGTGACATTTTGTATAACTTTCCAAAGGGAAGTTTTCCTGAAAGGGGGAAGCAGGTGATGTGTGAAAAGGGAAATAATAATGCTGTTTCTTCTGGCCATGCTGCATCTGTGGCTTCTGGTCAGCTGTGTCCTTTCCTCTATCCACTGCTGAGTGCATCTCAAGAACTGTCACTTGTGACCCCAACCCACTGGCCTAGACTTGATCCATCCTTGGCAACCCCTCTTGTGTCCTGTTACAGAGGAGTCTGCTTTTTCTTCAGAGCATGTAATTATTTCTTTTTCTCAGTAGTTGATGTCCCTCATCCATGGTAGTGGATGCCGTGTCTCTGAGGACCCCCTGACCCATGCCAGGTTGCCAGCCATTTGTTCAGTGGGGATTCACTCAGAGGAGCTCTGCAGTGGATTCTTAGTTTTCTCACTCATCAAAGCATCTCTAGTGAAAATATAATCTCTGCCCTAGTAACTTTATTTGGACACAGTTATTGTTCTCAGATTCCTTGGTATCTTTTCCAGGGATAATCTGTGTAACATACATGCATATTTATTCTATGTGTGCATGTGAATACACCATGCCTAAACATGTGTATACATATTAACACATTTAAAAATAAATGAGGCCAGGAAAGAATAGTAGGAAAGACAAGCTATGAAAAGTTGCAGATCAGGCTTTGAACTTGGGCTCATTTTCACTTTACTTCTAAGTATATCTAACTATAACCACTTAATTACATTATAACCTCTCTGACCTCTGCATCGTTAAGGCTTTGCAGCATTTTCAGGACATGTGGCCTGAGTCCAAATTACTGTTAACCAATGAAGCCCAGCATTTACCAAGGCTATATGGCAATCCAGTATTTTAGAACCAATGGAATAATAACATTTTTCTTTGTGAAATGGAATTTTTTTAAATTTCTTTTCATGGAAGTGTTTTCAACTTTATTTCTAGTTGTAATTTTTTTCAAACTTTTATTATTAAAGAACTGTGGTTGGATGGGGCCGGCGAGGTGGCGCTAGAGGTAAGGTGTCTCCTTGCAAGCGCGGTTTGATCCCCTGGCGTCCCATATGGTCCCCCCAAGCCAGGGGCAATTTCTGAGCACTAACTAGGAGTAACCCCTGAGCATCAAACAGGTGTGGCCCAAAAAAACAAAAACAAAAACAAAAAACTGTGGTTTAAAAAGTCATTGATAGTTGAGTGTACGGCATATTATATTTCTTTTTCCTTCTTTTTTGGTTTTTTTGGGTTTTGACCTATACCTGATAGTGCTCAGAGGTTACTCCTAGATCTGCGCTCAGGAATTATTCCTGGCAGGCTCCAGGGAACATATGGGATGCCAGCAATCAGGGATCAAACCCTAATCAGCGATGTTCAAGGCAATACGCCCTCCCTGCTGTCCTATTGCTCTGGCGCTGCGTATACAGTAATTCAACACTGGGCTAGTGAGGTGGCGCTAGAGGTAAAGTGTCTGCCTTGCAAGCGCTAGCCAAGGAAGGACCGCGGTTTGATCCCCCGGTGTCCCATCTGGTTCCCCCCAAGCCGGGGGGGGGGGGGGGGGGGAAACCAAGCAATTTCTGAGCACTTAGCCAGGAATAACCCCTGAGCATCAAACGGGTGTGGCCCCAAAAACCAAAAAAAAAAAAAGTCAAAAAACAATAATTCAACACTGATCCCATCACCAGTGTCAAATCCCATCACTAGTGCACCCATACTCTGCCATACCCTCCAACCCCACCTGCCACCTTGGCAGACATATCAAAGTTCCATGATTTCAGCTTAGATCTCATGTTTTCAGTGTTTTTGAGTCTGTGCTTTGAATATATAACTACATGGCTCTATCAACTCCCCAATGTATATAAAATATTTTATTTGTAAATGGTGAAATTCAAAATTATGTCCACAAAATCCAAAACTCTGTCTACTTCCAAAAAAATTTAATTCTGCCAACATTAAAAGACAGAAAATAGGACAAGTCAGAGATGAAGTGGGACCAAAACAGGAAAATAATTTTGAATAGGAATTTTCAGTCAAGGACCATTAAGAATCTAAATCAAAATAAGTATTTTAAAACTAGAAATGTAGTATTATTTATCAGTGTTTTTGATCAGGACAGGCTGCTTGGTTTCCCTAAAACTGTTTTAGAAGTGGACTGTTAGCGCCTTTGTAAGGCAGCATTTCAGAGTTCGGTGTTGAATCTCACTACCTTGGCTCATGATCTGGCCTTGCCACTCACTGGTCATGTGACCTACCTTGGGCAGTTGACTTAACCTCACTCAGCCAGTTTGTCCACCTTCCTAAGGTTGGAGAAAAGAATCAGTGAATTTTAATCATAGACCTCTTAGAACAGTGACTGGCACAATACACATTCAGTAATCTCAACTATTGGAAGCAGCGTTCTGTGTCTGAATGCAGGTGGAGCACAGGTACAGCTATTTGGAAGGTCTAAAATTGGGAGCCAGCAGGGCCCCAAGGTACATGATTGGAGGAAGGAAGGATACAGAGCAGAGACGAGCGTGGAGCTAGGGGCCAGGCTGTGACTTTGTATCACGTATGAAGGAAATTAGAAGTGGTGTACTCCCCAGCAAATGTACTTGGGCTTCCCAGAAGGATTTCGACCTTATAACTAAAGCAGTTTGATTGGGAAGAGTGCTCCAAGAGTGTTCAGTAGCCTTTTTGGTTTCATCCAAGGAGGGACATCAAAAGATATTTTGGGATGGGTGTGGGAGGGTGGCTCTACTTGCTGAAGTGCAGGCTCAATCAGCGGCCCCCATGTTTCAATCCCTAGCACCACAGATCCTTGAACACTGCACTTGGGAGTAACTGCCAATCATGGCATGTGTGTGCCCTCACCCCCATCTAAAAATAGTGTTTGCATTCTTGGGAGTCTTTTGTAAGATACTGTACTCTTCTTAGTGCCCCTAAAAGATGGTCAGTTGTGTAGAGGTGTGCCCAGAATCAAATAAGCAGCAAATGATGGTGTCTGATTTCCAGGCTGATTCCAAAGCACACTCTGGGGTTGCAGATGGAGCAGCCAAAATTAATTTCGTAACCTTAAGAACGGCAATGACCATCATCTTTGCATCATGAGAGAGTTGATGGCAGTTGCAGCTGCTGTGACAGGAGATCCTCAAGGCTTGGACAGCTAACATTAGTGCTTGGATCGTGGCCCACATAAGAAAATGACAAGCCAGAGTCCTTGTGCTTTCCAGTTTGGATTCTTGTTTGATAATCTGCTACATCTTTTAGCCAACTGTCTGCTACAAGCTGGAATCCAGCCCATAGGAATCCCGAGTATGCTGTGGAGAGCATGGAAGGCTTGAAGACTTCCACTCTTGGCCAAGCTTCTAGATGAATCCTGGCACCAAAATAAGCCCCGGTTTCCTTTTCTTCAAGTGTCCCCCGGTGACCATTTCCCTTTCTTGCTGATCTTATCTGGGGAGGATAGCCTTAGGAGAAAGATGCAGCATAAACCAACTGACTCTTCCCACTGCCATAAGAGAGAAACCGGTGTCCCCTCAGCAAGGCTGAAACAGGCCTAAAATTAAATTGTATCAGCTGAATGCCAGCAGTGTCCATCAAGTCTTTGTCTCCCTGTGTTCTAATCTCTTCAAGTTGTTTGACTACACTTTAAGACTTAGAGGTCTCAAACTCAACTTACCTGGGAGCCGCAGAAGGCAAAGTCAGGGTGATCCTTGAGTGCAAAGTCAGTAGTAAGCCTTGAACATTGGGGGGAGTGACCCAAACAAGTAAAACAAAACAAAACAAAACAAAAAAAGATTCCTCTAGGGCAGGGCCACAGTTTGAGACCCCTGCTTTAAGTTGTCTAGAGTCAAAGTAGTGTTTGACCAGACACCTCCAACACTGAACCAATGCTGTCCTCTCTCTGAACCTCCATTTCCTGTGTACATGTTGTGGTTAAATCTGTTGCACTAGGTTTTTGTGAGCTAAACAAGATACCAGTGCTACCATCATAACATCCTCTTACCAATGTGGTCACCTTAATAGAAGAAGAAACTGAAGCATAGAGTGATTTGCCCATAGTCAGGGCCATCATGTCTGTGTCCACGAAGTCCTGTGAAAGACTTCAACCTACTCAATAATTACTCAATAATTACTTTATTTCCTCTCAGAAAGTTACTATACCAAAAGACTTCAGTTCTTTAAACGTCAGTCATCCACGCTGGGTCTCCTTTGCTTTCCAGGAGATCTGCCATTATTCAATTATTGCAGTCCCTCACCATTATTACCTAATTCCAGGTTGGTGGAGTGTGGCTAGGGCCTATAACTCTTACATCTGTCTGGTAGCCCTCTCTTGACCCCCCTCCCCGTTTGTTTCCCTTACTCATGGAAGAGTGAGACACCACTTCCTGGTCTTGAGTAAAATCTTGCTCTTAATTCCTCTCTCACCCAGTCCCTGTATGGGTTTAACCACTCTTGTGTTGGAGGCCAGACTGTGACCAGGGTCTACAACCACCAGGCATCTCATTAGGGTTCCAAAGGACAAATATCAGTTGTTGTTTTTAAAGAGAACTGGGCACTGGGTTACTATCTTTGGTGGGAACAGTTTGGAATACACGTAGCAGTACTCAAGATTTACCTGCCTCTCTTCTCTAGAATCACACTTGGAGGTGTTTGAGGATTATATTCTGTGCAGGGATGGAATCTAGATTGGGTACATTGGCACAGAAAGCGCTCTACCTGCTGTGGTGCTACTCCAGCCCCTGAATCAGTATTTTTCTTTGTGTGACTTGACTCACCTTCCCCACCACTGGAGGAAGGAAGGAAATGGAAGGCAGCCGAGACACTGAATGAGCCTTTGCTCAACCTCATGTGTTCCCAGAGCCTCCTTTGGTGCCTGATCATCCTGGACCTATTCTCCCATGGGTGCTCTGCTAGCACTGAGATCCTGGGTGCTTCTGCTTGGTTTTGTTTTCTTCAACTGCAAATTCTTCATCTCTCCAGTTCCTGTCTTGTGACTTAAATCCCAAGGCTTTAAGTTGCTTTTATTATACCATAGTCACAGTCCTGAAATGCAAAAACAAATGTCTGTTTCCAAGTGCAAATGATTTGTGTTTATGGTCTGTGTTTTCTGTTGAATATCTGGCTGAGAGGTCTGATTGGGGCATGTTTATTTAAGGAATTTTCAGAGGGGCGCACTTTTTTAAGTAGATATATTTAATGATTCCATACTTGCTGAATGCTAGCAGAATTTAAACAAGTATCCTCCTCCTTCCCATAAGAATATCTGTGTGTCTCCACCACTCACTTTCAGTTGCTAGCAGGCTGCTCAACGTATGAAACCAAAGAAAACCAAGGTATTTAGAGCCCTTGTTTGTCTGACCTTGGTCAAGTTCTTTTCCTCTGTCATTCTCACTTCTTCATCCATAAAATGTGATGGTAATCCCTTTCCTTGAGGGCTATTAAGAGGATTAAACTGTTTGAAACAAATAAATGTGAGTGTAGAGTTCCTGAAGAGCGCAGAGGAGACCACAGTACCCATATGAGTGAGTGTTGTCCTTTCCCAGTGCCACTGCCCACACACCATGTTTGGCACTCCTGCCTGTCAGTAATTGTTCCTCCCGATTATGCCTGCATCCCTCTCTGTCTTAGCCCCCCACAGGCTTCAAGAGTCAGTGCTGCCTGGGGCAGACCCATGTTGGTATGTACTGGGAGAAACCTGCGCCCTGTCCATACCAACTGTGCCAGTCCTGAGCACCTGGACTGTGCCATGTGGACGGAGAAATTCCACACATATTGTGTTGCATTTCCTCCCCCCCCCCCCCACTTAAGAGTTCCTTCCTTTTCATTTTATCATTAGGTAGTAATTAGTATTCAAGGGAAATTGGTCTTAATATATTAAAATTGGTTAAGTGCATTTAGACCTGTACCACAGCCAATGTCTTATTGGAAAATGTAATTGGGGACTCTGTGTATGTAATTAATTGAATTACAATTAAGAACTTTCATTAAGCGATACACTGGTACATTAGAGCAGTAAGGAAACATGTCTGACGAGCCCAAATCCTGTCTGAGCTCTGAGTGAGGGCACAGGGATTTGCTTCCTTCAGTAGATGATGGTCACCAAAACTGCCCTGCAGCCCACAACTAATGGGCTGGCATTGCTTCAGCGACACCTCTGGTAGAGAAATATGGTAGAGTTCTTCCTCCCTATGTGACTTGGGTTAGAGGGAGAGATGAGGTGCCTCAGTGTGACCAGACAGCACTTAGGTAACTGACCCAAAATGCCCAGGTCCTTAAAAGACTCAAATTCTGTGTGCTTTGAAGAGAGGCAAAGGACATGGAGCCATGGAGGTAATAGAAAATCTGGCAGCAGCCTGATTGCCAACAAACCAGAAAGTGTTCAGACCTTTCAGTGCTTGTGTTTTGTCTATGAATGGTGACTGGCTTCTGGGCACAAATTGGTTCATTCCCCACCACCATCACCAAAAACATGGAGGGATCTTCCTGTGGACCAGTCAGTGGGCAGCCAAATGGTGGTGGGAGTCACATCCTAGAGCCAGAGTGTGGTACATGCATCAGAGGGCACAAAGAACAGAGCAGAGTCCAAGCCAATGAGAGTAAGAGAAAGCTGTTTGTTTGTTTGTTTTATCAACCAAACCCACAGGGCTTAGGGCTTACTCCTGGCTCTGGGCTCAGGGGTCACTCCTGGCAGGGTTCAAGGGACCTGTCTGTGGTGCCAGGGATCAAACTGCTTCCTGTAAAGCAAGTACCCTGCCTGCAGTGCTGTCTCTCCAGCCCAAGAGAAAGCTTTCTTGATGAAAAAGAATAAAGAGCAATTACCCAGATAATGTGTAAGAAAAGACTGTCCTAGGTTGAAGGTATACTTTAGAAGGAGCTTGGCCTATTTGGGGATGAATGAATGGTATAGAATGAAGTGAGCAAAAAGAGACTGAGGTACAGGCAGGGTCTGGACTGCAGGCCAAAGGCCCCCTTCTATGAGCTGTTCTTTTTTTGGAAATTCTAAAACCTGAAACCATTTATTTCTGAGCACCTCATAAAACATGATTACCCTGATTTGTTGAGAGTCTGAAATCTCCCTGTGGAAAGGCTCCAGCTCTGAGAGTTTAATCAGCAAGGCACTGACAGCAAGGGCCCTTACTGGTTATAGTCTGGCAGATTCAGTAAAGGGTACATCATATCTGTGGGGAGAGAGAGATGTATTGAAGGATATATTCTACATTGAGGAGAGGCATGTAGTAAAGGGTATATCCTACTGTGTGTGTGTGTGTGTGTGTGTGTGTGTGTGTGGTAGAGGGGAGAGATAGATTGAGAGATGAGATACACCTAGTATTTGACTAGTTTGAGGGGTGGAGGGGAGAGAGAGAGATTCACCTAGTATTTGACTAGTAGTAGCCACCCGGGGTTTGGTCCCAAGTACCACCCTAGAAAAGCTGAAGGGACATGTCTGATAGAATAAAAGTTTGGGCCTATGGTACTCTGAGGAGTTAGCGGTCTTGGTGGGGAGGAGATTGTAACGACTGTAAGAGTTTTTTCCCAGGGTTTCCTTTACATCCAGCTCTGAGTTTGACTGGAGGGTTGGAGAGAGTTCAGGTTTCTCCCCCACTCTTCGTTCTGATAAGTCCAGGTTACCTTTGTGTGCCCCTTAAGCACTGTTCCAACTCACAGATTTGTGCATTCCCAGTCCACCTAAGGCACATTTTCATCTAAGGTGGTGCTCAGGTTACAAGTTTTTAATTAGACTGACCTGGATTCAATTGCTTGCTTCATCTTCTACTAAAGGTAGGGCTAGATTAGCAGGATGACATTCTGGTTCTCTTTTATTCTTGCCTGTAAAAACAATATCCAACTCAGAGGCACATGGAGAAAATTAAATGAGAGAATATATTTAAATTGCTGAGCACAGGGTCTGGCCTGTGGTAAGTACTTAGCAGTGTTGACTTCTGCCATTGTTGCCAATAGCATCTGAATGGAAAATGAGGCTAGTGGGTGAATTCTCTTAAATGAAGCAGACACAAAAGGTGATGCATAAACTGTTCTGGGCATCTTTGATGCAGCAAACTTCCCTCTGCTCACCAGAAGCGTTTCTTGATTTCTTGCTGTCTGCTTTGTAGACTGAAGGCTCCACCCCTTGGGGAGTACAAACATTGCCTGATAACTCAACAGAGCCTGCCTCTGAGGGCTCCTGGGTCTCAGGAAAAGACCTGAAGTTCTAGGTGTTGAGGTACAATGTTTTTAACAGGTGGATGCTCCATTCTGAAGTTACCTGCACACCCTAATTTGGGAGTGAGTTACTTTTTGGCCTGAAGTTCTGTCTGTTCTCTCTCTCCTTCCCCCTCTCTCCTGTTCTCTTCTCCCCTCTCCCTCTTTTTTTTGTGTGTTTTTTTTTTTTTTGGTTTTTTTTTTTTTTTTTTTTTTTTTTGGTTTTTGGGCCACACCCAGCGGTGCTCAGGGGTTACTCCTGGCTGTCTGCTCAGAAATAGCTCCTGGCAGGCATGGGGGACCCTATGGGACACCGGGATTCGAACCAACCACCTTTGGTCCTGGATCGGCTGCTTGCAAGGCAAACGCCGCTGTGCTATCTCTCCGGGCCCCCCTCTCCCTCTTTTTCTCTCCCTCCCCCTCTTTTTCTTTCTCCTTCCTCTACCCCCCACCTTACCCCATGTCTCCTCTCTCCCTTTCTCTTCTCTCCTCTCTTACCTTTCCTAAATGAATCTGTTTTACTTCTCACACACAAAATGAAGCAGTGGAAGGAACACTGCCAGATTGTAGAGCCCAGGTGTAGTACAGTGCAACAGAAGCAGGGGAGGAGGAACAGTGAGGATTCAAGACAGAGTGGGGCCTAGTCAGTCCATTTACTCTGGGTTTAGTCAGTTTTTTTTGCAGGGTTTTGGGTGGGTGAGCATCTGTCTTGAAGTACTTATCTCTGCCCCCCATGTTTTCCTTCCCAGTACTCCCTTCATAGTTTTCCACCTAGTGTTTCCAGCCGAAACACACACTTGTCTTTGTCCCATATTTGTGCCCACACTTTTTGGACTTTCTGTTCTCATACAGTCCCTTCAGTGGGTTGTGCCCTGCCTGTCAGCTGGTAGCCCTGCCATCCTCCTGTGTTGACAAAATACCAGTACAGCCCTGGCATGTGGTCAAAGGAAAGATGAGCCGCATCCTTGTACTAGAGTTCAATGGTAAGACTGTGACATGGACCAGCAATCTTCTGGTTGAATTCTGGAGCAGGCAAAGATCTTTTTGGAGAAGGGAAATTGACTTATCACTAGGGCCAAGCCTTTTAGACTTGGTTGTGCAAAACCCACTGAGCCAGAAACTGAAGATCCAAGTAGTTGTATCTATTAAATGGACCCAAACACAGCAGACCCACACAAGCAGAAAGAGGCTTGTAGTGAGCACCTCTGAGTGTTGATTTCTTTAATACAATTCAGAAATTTGATGTACTGATTAGTGCCCATTCGCAAGAACCTCACCTGTGGGCTTCTCAGTCTCAGTTCCCTTGGAATCACATCTCTAGAAACACTTTTCTTAGTTATAATAGATCTTGGTGTGTTTGGATTTTTCTTATGGTTTTTATTTTAGGGCCATGTCCAGCTATATTTATGGGTTTTCTGCTCTGCACTCAGAAATTACCTCTTGTAGTGCTCGGGAAGACCAGATAGGATGCCAGGCATCAAACCCAAGTCAGCAACTTGCTACAAGACAGGTGTCTTCCCTACTGTACTGTCACCCAGCCCTAATTTGCTATTGTCTGACCTTGGTTTTATCTCTAGTTGCTCAATAGTGTTTATCTAGGATTTCTGTGTGTATAGTCAGATATGGAATACAAGAACATAACTGAAGCTGCACATTTGTGTGTGTCCTGGTGGCCCAGAAAACCAAAAAATAGTGGAGGTTTTCAACTTCTTGGCCTTATGACCTCGTTATGCTCTTAAAAGTATTGAGGACTCAGGACTTTTGGTTACTGAGTTAGGAATAAAAGTTGGGCAATTTTTCATATTATGAATTCTTTTTTTGGGGGGTCACACCCGGCAGCACTCAGGGGTTCCTCCTGGCTCTACACTCAGAAATCGCCCCGGCAGGCTCGGGGAACCATATGGGATGCCGGGATTCGAACCACTGACCTTCTGCATGAAAGGCAAACGCCTGGGGCCGGGCGGTGGCGCAAAGAGGTAAGGTGCCTGCCTTGCCTGCGCTAGCCTTGGACGGACCCCGGTTCGATCCCCCGGCGTCCCATATGGTCCCCCAAGCCAGGAGCGACTTCTGAGCGCATAGCCAGGAGTAACCCCTGAGCATTACCGGGTGTGGCCCAAAAACCAAAAAAAAAAAAGAAAAGAAAAGAAAGGCAAACGCCTTACTTCCATGCTATCGCTCTGGCCCCCATGAATTCATTTTTAAAAGCAGTATTTATTATATGTTTATAATGTTTTATGGACACCACTTTCAAATTTTAATGAACACCAGAGCTATAGTACAGCATAAAAGGAGCATTTGCCTTGAACACAGCTGACCCAGGTTCATTCCCCAGCATCCAAAAGGGTCCCCTGAGTATTGCCAGGAGTGATTTCTGAATGCAGATCCAGGAGTAACTCCTGAGCATTGCTGGGTGTGACCCAGTAGAAAAAAAAATTTTTTTTATTTTGTCAATGGTTTGCATATTTTTTTGTTTAATTATACTTTTTGTTCCATCAGAAAGACGAAACTGGTAGGCATTGTTTTATATATTTGTACATTTCTGTGGTGTCAGACTACAGAGAGTGTTACCTGAGTTTTCATATTTGATTCTAACTTAAGTTTCTTGCAATAATCTTTATTGAAGTATTTGAAAAAATTTTGCCCTAATCTTTATTTAAAAGGGGAGGGGTCTTTCACTAGCCTTTCTAGGTAATATGGGGATATTAATTTTCATATCCCGGAACTCAAGTAATGGTTTCTTTAAAGGTTAGTTGCAGTGTGGAATCAGAACCTTATCAGTGAACTTTTCTTTTACTTTGTGCAGTTGTAAGATAATTAGCATGAAAAGGGCAAATACTGTCTTGCTGTTATTCTAATAATAGTATTAGAGATCCCCCTCGGCTGGGTCTTGGGGTCCCTGTCTGGATCCTAGAGTGTGCTGCTAAGCTAAGTACCTTGGGTTTTGAATTTATAGTCACCCACATATGATCCCTTCCTGCTGCTGATAGAAAGGGTCGGTGATGACATGGCAGAAGGACCAATAGCTTTGTCCAGCTCACCCCCATAGTACACTTGTAGACAAGGTGGGAATTAAGGTTAGACTGAAGTTTTCTGAACTTGACTGTTTTGCCCAGTGCTATTAAGTCCCACAGGCCACATTGTAGCCTCTTAGCATCTCCTCAATTTTTTTCTTTGCTGTAGGCACTAGATTCCACCTTCCTCTCTCTTCATCTTATCTCTGGTTCTCCTTCCTCCCTCCTCCTCAGCCACATTATCAGGTACTGTTGGGACCAGAGACAGAGTAGAGAGATTTTCCTTGTGTTTGCACCTATGGTCACTTGCAGTTATTCCCAACACCGCATAAGGTTCCCAAAGCACTAGTAGGAATCTCTCCTGAGAAGAGAGCCAGCATTGTTGGGTATGACCCCAACACACACGAACACACGCACACACACACACACACACACACACACACACATACATACACACACCCTCAGATAGATAGGTCTAGGGTGCATGCTTCGTGGAGAGACCACACACACACACACACACACACACACACACACACCCCTCAGATAGATAGGTCTAGGGTGCATGCTTCGTGGAGAGACCACACACACACACACACACACACACCCTCAGATAGATAGGTCTAGGGTGCATGCTTCGTGGAGAGACCTCCAAGTCCAGTCCTCAGCACTGGGTGGCATGCCAGCAATACTAGGCATAATCCTGGTGACCCCAGTACTACCAGGAAAGCCAATGACTCTTCAAGAATAAACCAAGCATTTCTAGCAGTGGACCCCAGGACCTCTGAACATGTCTCAACCCCCATAAAGATAGGTACTGTTGTTTATTTCCTTCTTCTCACTGATTCTACCCTACGGACAGTGAAATTTCTTCTTCTCTGAGTTTGTCCCTCTAATCCAGGGTTCCTCAAACTATGGCCTATAGGCCATATGCAGCCCACCAAGGACATTTGTCTGGCTAGCCAGGTGTTTTTGCCACCACTGCCTGTCCTGCTTAGCAGCCAATTTGTCTGGGCCCAAAATGTGCATGTGTGGGATATCCACCATACTCTTCAACTCCCTTCCTTCTCACTGCCTCTCCCTCCTATCAGTCCTGGGCAGGGGTCCTCAAACTACCGCTCCAAGAGCAGGCTCATAGTTCTCACTGAAATTCTGGTAAATTTGTTGATTTAAATTTACTCGTTCTTCATTTTAAAAATTGTGTTTGTTCCCATTTTTATTTTTACTTCAAAATAAGATATATGCAGCGTGCATAGGAATTTATTAATAGTTTTTTTTTTTTTTTTTTACTATATAGTCCAACCTTTCAACATTCTGAGAGACAGTGAACTAGTCCCGTTTAAAATGTTTGAGGACCCCCTGCTCTCATCCTTCCCCCTTGTGGTGGACTTCCTGCCCTTCTGTGCACATCACTGTTAGGCTCCACCCCCAAATTTGATCTATCACAATGCATCTCTGAGTTATTGCAGCTCTAGCGTTTTGACACAATACATTATGGTAATCCATGGCACATAGAGACATTAACACTCCCGACTTTGACAAAATACATGTGAAGTCTTTGAAGGCGCCATTACAATTTATCTTGTCATCCACGAGGAGACCCACTTCAGCTTTAATGCAGATGAACACAGTGTGGCTTTTGTTTCATTTAATTGCTTGTGACCTTTTTAATTGCTAATTTAACAAAATACCAAAGGGTTATATTTCAATTAAATTAACAGTTTGGGGAGTCAGGTTTTTTTTTTTATCTAATAATATTTATTTTTAAGACATTCTGGCTCTACTTTTCACTCTTGAGTCGATAAAAATGTCTTGTCTTAACAGAAGTGGGATTTGAATGTGACATTGATAGCAGGGAATGATTTTAGTATGCAAATAGTGAGGTGCTGTGCGTCTTTCATGTGTGGCTGGTTTGCCTCCTCCGGAAGGATGCCAGCTCCGCAGTCACAGAACTTTGAGCGCCTAAAGAATCCTGTGGGCCTAGTGCTTAGCTTCAGCTATTTGCCGTTAGAGAAAGGACTTGTTGCGTTCACAGTTTATGGGGCATGTCTCTCTCTCCGGCACTGTTTCCTTCGTGTTCTATAGTAAGTTGATGAGTGCCTGAAAATGAGGAGCTTGGCTTCATCCACACCACTATGCACCCTTCCACTCTCAGGCAGAGCTCTGTGCTGTCGGGGACAATCGTCACAGGGTTACAGGGTGCAAGGTTGATGGATCTGTGTACACAGAGAGGCCCCACTCAGCTGCCACGGTCCTGGACCGATCCTGAGAAATGGTTCCAGAACTCCATCACTGGAAGTCAGTCCCACTGTGCAGCGAAGTCAGAACAGGATCATTCCTTCCTCCCCTGGTCTCGAAGGGGCCTTGCCTTTCTGATCACCAGTGCAAACACACCCTCTGTCAGCGGGGGGCCAAGCTCAGAATGCACCCAAGTATCAGGCTGACTTGAATCCTCAGATGGGATATGAATTTACACTGTCAGAGAGTAGAAGGTCAGTGCAGGAAGCATTAGCGTGTTGAGCTAGCTCCAGCTATATAAGTCTTGGACAAAATTAATAGAAGGAAATTGACAAGCCTTGCTGGTTATTCCATAGCTTTAAGACCTCTACTAAAATCCTATCATCTCATCTGCCCATTATTAACATTTCAGCAAAATATAAAGTTTTCATTAATCTCCCACAGCAAATTTAGGAGTGAAAACTGGCACTTGTTTGAGCTTTTAGGACTACATTAGCTGGTGTATTAAACAAGATATGTCATTCTTCAGTAGCCTCTGTGAGGAGCTAAATCAATTTCCAGCCATATTTATGTACCACTTTATCTAAAAGCATCTGAATTATCATTTACAGCTAAGATGCTTTGTTAGCAGCTGGCATTGAAATTGCTCAGTGAAAAAAATGATGTGTCACATTATAGTAATTTTTAAATTGGTTTTAATCCAGCATCATAAAATGTAAAAGTCTTAAGTATGATTTTTTTTCTTTCAGTAATTGGCATTTTAGCATAATGAGCGGTTACCTCTCACCTGCAATATTTAGAAAATCGTCAGTCAGTAAAGAAAACACTAGTTGATACCTTTGTCCCCAGGAATGGCATTTTCTTGGGAAAGATAGCTTCAATATAAAGATAGCTTTAAATAATTTTTAAAACTCGAAAGAACCCGAAGTTTTCCCTGATTCTCATGTACGTAAGATGTTCCGAAATAAAATAAACCTCCTGACAGCTCTATTTTGATAGGTGTATTGGGAAAAGTAAATGATAATTTAGAATTCTGAATTCTTGCCACCCTTTCAGTCATTACAAGGAGAGGGGTGGGCACAATAGTAGCATTTCTGTGCAAAGTCAGACACTCCTGGAAAGGCGAGTGTTGCCCAAGGCTCATTTATGGACAGTGAAGGCTAATCTGCTGTTGAGACGCTGATAAAGTCATTGGGCCAATTGCTGGTCCTCACCTTCCTGTAGATATGGCACCTGGTTTCCATCCAGTTCTTTCCTGGCTCCTGCTCTAGCCTATAGCATTAAACTATTTAGGCTATATTAGACTATTCTAATTTTATGGCATTAGAAAGGCCTGGGCTCCAGAGAAGCAGCAAAACCTCTGAGAAGCAGCAAAAACTCTATCCGGAGTTTAGGCATCACTCTCTGTGACCAGGTTTCTCTGGGACACACAAACTCAGAAGTTACAGATGACACTACAGCGATGGCATGTCCCCGACATTCACTGACTTGGCCCATTCCTGGCAGGGGAAAACTTTACTATATGCTGGGATGAGCTGGGAATAAGAGGAAGGTTTAGAAAGAAATGATTCTTTCCTAATAAGCAAGTTAAATGTAAAATTACCAGAAATCATCTTTGACTAAAGGAAAGATTGAGCAGGAAAAGTGAAGTTGTCAGACTATCCGTTTCATTGTGGAGTTTTCACATTTTTATCTTTTGCTTTGGGGGGGGGGGGGGTTACACCCACCTGTGCTCAGGACTTTCACCTGACAGGCTTAGGGGATCACTTGGGGTTCCAGGAACCAAACCTAGCTCAGTCGCATCCAAAGCAAGTTCTTTCCCCCCGCTGTACTATATTTCCGGCCCCAGAAATGTTTGGGTTTTATCTTCTCTCCATGAGTTTTCTTCTGCAACTATCCTAAGAAATTTTCTATTCTAAGATATTCTCTCCAGGTTTCTCTGGGTTCATCAGAGGCCTAGGCTACCCTAATCGTCTGCCTTGACTAGACAGGGACACCCCTTCCCGTTAATGGCACCACTGGTTACCACACCTTCAGTTCACAGTTCAGACTGGAGCATTGAGGTGAGCGTCCACAGAGATGCTTCAATGCTATATAATGTGACCTTGGGGAGGGGGGTGTCCCATAGCCTCAGGTTTTTCATCTGGACCATACAGAAGCTCACAGACCCTTCTGAGTCAGCATGAGACTTAAATGCCTGTTAAAATGCTTAGTGTTGTGTCTGATGCATAGTGAGCCCTCATATATACACAGCTATCATTCATAATTTACTTATTTAGCAGAATTGAGCCAGCTGGTTGCCCGTACTGCTGGCAAGAAAAGCTAGAGAGTAATAACCAAGTTTTCCGGTGCTCACAGAACTTCAGGATGAGGACAGAGCAAGTACTATGCAATTCCAGGGCAGGGCTGAAGGGAATCTACTAGGACAGTTTGATGTTCTGTGATGTTCTGTTTTGTTTGGGGGACCACACTGGTGGTTCTATGAGCCATTCCCAGCTCAGGAGTCTCCCCTGGCAGTGCTCAGGAGGCCAGACAGTACCAAGACTGCTCTCAGGCCTCCTACATGTAAAGTTTGTACTTGGACCCTTTTGTTATTTCCCTGTTGGAGTACTGGTCAAAGTCTCTCCTGGTCCTAGTTTTGGAATCTGTGGCCATGCTTACAATTTCCCCATCTACAGAATCAGCTAGGGATTGGGGGTGCTAGGAGAAAAAGTCACTTGCTCCCGATCACACAGCTCGAGTGAGTGCCTGAGTCCAGAGTGTAAACCAAGCGCTTGGGTTTCTGGTGAAGCAAAAGTTGAAGCTAACCAGAGTGTGTGAAGACAGTGTCCAGGGCAGGGATGGAAGATTATTCCAGGCCAAAGAGACTTCAGGAGCTAAGGAAAGCCCCAGAGGAGAGGCTCCTGGACTGGGTACTGTCAGAGGCATTTGGGAAGAGTGGAGAGAAGGTGTGAGCAAGAAGCAACAAGTAAGATTGGAACATCTGCTTTACCAGAGACCGGTGAGCTTCTTTGATGAGGCCACAGAAAGCTGGGGAAGGTCCGTGAGCCCCAGAATCATACTTGTTCCTGGACTCACCTTCTCAGAGGACTTAGCGTAAAGAGAGCTCAAGGCAGGCATTGGCTAGTGAATGAATCAGAAAAAAGAAATCAAAAGTCCTTCAGTCTGATTGTGAGGGACCTGTGGCTAGAAAACTGGAGAGATGGTCCCAGCCAGCAGAGGCTATAGCACCAGGCAGGGAATTGCTAAATTTGCTGTTTGAGAATTTTGGCTGAGGGTGGGGTTCTTTAAGGAGCCTGGGTTCCTTTTAGGATCAGGAAAATCACTAGAAGTGTGACCACCCATGCTTTTGTGATTTTGATTTTCTCCTGTGAAGCCTGAGAGCTTTTGGCACACAGGAGTTTTTTTCTCTCCTTTTCTATCCCTACTGCCCAGCCAAGGGCCTGCCATAGAAAAGGCAGTGTTTGTGGAATTAATTGTTGAATGATTAATATGTTACCATTCTCTGTTTACTGGAATGGCATTATTAAGTCATCGCTCAGCCTTTTCTTCTCCAAATTAAATCGCCCATATTATTTTAATTTATCCCAAAGCATTTTAAGCAGACACCATTTGCCAAGCCTCATGTATCTTTATGTATTAAACTGCTTTTTCCTCCCCAGGTTCAAGGGCAGATGGGGTTTTTGAGGAGGATTCGCAAATTGACATCGCTACTGTACAGGATATGCTCAGCAGCCACCATTATAAGTCTTTCAAAGTCAGCATGATCCACAGACTCCGGTTTACAACTGATGTGCAGTTAGGTAAGTGTCTGAGCAGAGTGTGGACAGGGCCTTTTGTATCGATGACCAAAGTAAAAATGGGGAAAAAGCAGCAAATAACTTCTGTGAACGAATTACCCAACAGCAGTTTCTTTTCTTCCCTGAGAGTATGTTAGAACATGAAATTTGAGGCACCTCCTTCTTTCCTCCT
Organism: Suncus etruscus; assembly: GCF_024139225.1. NCBI lineage: Eukaryota > Metazoa > Chordata > Mammalia > Eulipotyphla > Soricidae > Suncus > Suncus etruscus. The sequence goes on along the minus strand of NC_064852.1, from coordinate 13,588,222 downwards.
GAGTGCGTTCCCCTTGCCATTGTCTTTTTTTATGAAGCAGAAGATTAGAAATAGAACTGACTTGAGACTCTTTTCAGACTGACTGACTTCTATAAAATCCCATCATTCCCTTCATTCTATCACTCTCCTTAACGTTTGCTTTGTAATGTTGCCACTTGGCGTTTTCTCGGTACTCAGTGAATTCACTGCTTATTCATTCATGCTTTTATCTAAGCAGCTTTTAATATCTCAGGAGTTATAGTTGAATCCTCACCAGATAATTCAGAATTTTAGGCTTATATTTGGGGTTAATTTGTTCCAAATAAGTGCTGAATTTCTATTTTGACTTCAGCTGACAAGAGAAGAAAAGGTGACCTGGCAGTCAGCTTTACGGTAAAACTTATGTCATTGTCATCGTCCTGGCCTTCTCTCACAGGCTGTGCCCATACTGCTCACATTCCCCAAAGGCAACTACTTTTTGGTCCCATCTAACACAGAATAGTGAGGTCCAGAGAGAGCACTTTTCCTCAGCAGGGAGTGGAGGGGGCCAGGCTTCCTCAGATGGGGAGGCAACAGTCCCGTCACCGCTGTTGCTCAGTAGCACCCAGACGGAGAGACTTGGGATTCAAAGTCATAGGCTATTCATTTTACGTGTCTCATAAATGGTTTGTATGATTCTGATAAAAATCTTTCTGATGGTAGCTTAGGTCTGACTGATTTATAATAAATATATATTAATATATATAAATAATATAAATTTAATTTATAATATAAATATAAATATTCCTTTCCACCTTGACTGATACAGCTTAAAATATGCAAACAATACAAGCTTAGAAATGAAGAATAGTGCTGAGAAGATAATATAGTAGCTAGAGCATATGCCTTTTCGTATGAGCCCCAGCTTAGGCCCCCCCAAAACAACATATCTGATTGTAACACTCAGGTCCCTGCCCCCCTACACACACACACACACACACACACACACACACACACACACACCCAATACAGCATATCTGATTGTAACACTCATGTCCCTGCCCCCCTACACACACACACACACACACACACACACACACACACACACACACACACACACACACACACACACACACCACACACGGCCCACAGAGCTGCATTCTGTAATCCAAGCATCGAACACACACACACACACACACACACACACACACACACACACACACACACACACACACACACACACACACACACACGGCCCACAGAGCTGCATTCTCTAATCCAAGCATCGAACAACCGGCCTGTTTGGTCAAGCCTCTCCAGGAGTGGTCAGCGAACCACCCAAAGCCTCCCTCAAAAAAGGAAGAAGCAAACTAAGAAGCAGGCACCAGAATATAGGACTTAATGGCAGCTGTATGCTTGAGCACAATAGTAGACAAATGTCTGCTCTTCCTGAGGTCAGTTCCAGCCTCTTCAGGTGGCACTCTCAGGAGAGCTGTAGGAGGCCTCTCAGGTGCTCTGCAGGGCACTTAGCCCTGGGGCCTTAAGCTGCCAGACCTCCTTGAAGAAGGAGCAGCTTGTAGATGGGTCTGAAAGGCAGGTTCAGGGTTCAGATCCTAACTTGTTATTTATTATCAACAGTACCTCAGATTCCCTGTTTGTAAAATTAATGTAGTAGTCCCCACCTCATTGGTAAAAAAAAAACACAAAACTACCTTTATTTCCCTTTCTCATGTGGTTCCTCCTTCCTCACACACAAGTTTGATTATCTGAACTGACAAAATTTGCTTTTGTTACTTTGGATTCTTAAAATTGAGTTCTCTGGGAGCCAGAGAGATAGCACAGTGGTAGAGCATTTGCCTTGCACACAGTCAACTCAGGTCGAACCGGGTCCAATTCCTAGCATTTGATATGGTCCCCTGAGCCTGCCAGCAGCGATTTCTGAGCTCAGAGCCAGAAGTAACCCCTGAACAGGGCCACGTGTGGCCCAAAACCAAAAGAGGGGGTGGGGGCTAGAGAGATTGTATAACAGGTAGGGCTGTTGCCTTCCACATGGCCAACCCCAATTCAATCCCCAGCATTTTATTCGTTCCCCAAGTGCCACCAAGAGTCATTCCTGAATGCAGAGCCAGGAATAACTTCCAAGTATCACCAGATGTGACCCCAAAACAAACCTGAGTTCTTTAGTGTGTTTCTTCCTAGGGATGCTTTTCCAAGTCTCTGAAATTAAACTAACAAGGCTTCTCAAAAAAATAAAAAAGTCATATCCCCAAAAAAGCATCAGGGAGGGAGTGAGGAAGAGGAATATTGTTTTAATGTTCTGAAAGAGGCAGCAAGTGTTGCTTCATGGTGGGTTGCCTGACTCATATATGTGAAGCCCAGAGTTCAGTCTTTGTACCCCCAAAATAAAAACAAAATGTTCAGAAATGATCTACTCAGGGCCAGAGAGATAGTACAGTGGGTAAGGCAATGGCCTTGCATGAGACCAACCCAGCATCCCATATGATCCCCCAAGCCCATCTGAAGCTCTTTGTGTAATGCCAAAACAAAAACAAACAAAATATGCTGTGTAAACAGTAATCTTATTTGGCTGGTGTGACTTGGTTTTAGTGGTGTTATACTGATAGTGTTGGTGCACCCCCCCCCACCCACCCCCAAAGTCCCAGGAAGTGGTGGGAAGCTGTTTGCTGACGGTGCTTCCTTAGTGACAGGCTTTGCTTCTGTTAGAAAGTGAAGTTTTAAGAAGCCCAATAAGCAGCCTGACTAAAGTCAGACTGTCTCCACAGTCCAAGATGAGGATTTTCCAGGTGAGCAAAGTCCAAAACTTCTTGCTTGTCATGTCTCTCCCACAGAGAAAGGTAACACCTGGAGAGGGTAGCCCCCTCCTTCTGCCAAAAGCAGAACAATAAATTTCCTGTCATGAGTCTTCCCCGTGTAATGGCCCCAAGGGTAAGCTCCCCAGACTGAGACTGGCCTGCACTTGGCTCTCAGGACAGGTACCTGCTAGAGGCCTTTATCATTATCCTCTCACTTAGTTTTTATCATCTATGAAAGGAGAATTAGATTTGCTTCTCAAAAACGTACCATAGTCCCTGGCCATAGAAGGTATACCCTAAATGGAAGCTTATTTAAGGGGTGTATTACCATTTGTCATTAGTGTTTATTTTGCCTTTGTGCTCTCCCTAGTCCATCGTCTTGAACATAGTCAGCCAAATCCTTCAGAAAGGACAGTGGCTGTGGTGGCCAAGTATCTTTTGTCATCACAGTCATCTCTTGGATGGGGCAGTGATGATGTGAGTCTCCCCAGTGCGGTGGTCCTCAGAAGTCAGGTGACAGGTCCCAGTTACCTCAGTATGCTGTCAGTGACACACAGGTGCTCTCTGGTGGAATCACAGTTCTGAAGAGCTTCTCAGATGTGTCAGAATGTTTCTGTTACTACGCTGTTGTCTTGAGCATTGTAAGCAGAAACATAGTTAGTCCTGAGGAATCTTTGTGACAAACCAGAGAAGCTATGCCCATGAATACTATCAGATGAGCCCTTCAGACTATTGAGTTAAAAACCCTCTCTTCTTTCTGGAATCTTCCTGAATCCCCTGATTTGGCAACAACAGAAACCAAATCCTGCACCAAATAGTTCAGAAATTCCTCCTGAAACAATCTGCTACAAAGGGTGCTGCCGCCAAACAGCACACCCATTCTGAGCATTCAAGTGAGCAGCTGGATTCTGAGATCAGTAAATAATTTATTTTATTCCAACTGACTAGCCAGGTGCTTCAGATCTTTCCTGACACTGATGGATGGTCTCCTCCGCTCGTCCATCCTGTGTTGGTCAGAGCAGAGATTTCACTTGCCCCCCTGTGGCAAGTTCTTCAAAGTGGTGAGTGTCCGTGTGTGGCATTTACCCAGCAGCCCATCTGATTCCACAGAAGGCCCGAGTCTGCTCCGAGTTTGTGGTGCGTGAGAGCACACAGCAGAGAGAGGGATGGCCTTGCAGCCGGCCTGCCTGGTTTTGCAGGGTGGTGGTCTCTGCTCTGGTCTGACCATCTGCCCCTGTCTGAGAAAGTCGGGGTGCAAGGCTCAGACTGGGTTCTGTCAGACCCAACTGTAAGCCAGGTCCCCGCCAGATTTTTCTATAATGGGAACCCTTGATTGGAGTCTATTAATGAAACCTATGGCAAAGATCCAATCTTTGTAAATGATAGTAATGAGAATTAGAATTTTTAAAAGCAGTGAAGCTTATCTCTGGTTTTCTGTGACGGATGGGGCAGGAGGGTGGGGGGAACATCTAGTGGGTGATGAAACCTAAACTCAGAACCTAAGACTGAAACTGAGGTGTCTGTCTAGCTGCTGAATTATGCGTCAAATGCATTTCGTCACTGCACAGTTCCTCTGGTGATTTATAGAATTCAATGAACTTTGACTCCGTCACCTTGCTTAATCCACATGGTGCCTTGACTTTGATGCTCCCATTTTGTCGCTGAGAGGGAAGACATGGAGTTAATGAAATGATGATGCAGAGGCCAAAGTAGTAGCACAGCGATAGGGCATTTGCCTTGCATGCGGCTGACTCAGGACAAACGTGGGTTTGATCCCCGGCATCCCATATGGTCCCCCGAGCTGGAAGCAACCCTGAAGCACCGCCAGGTGTTGCCCCCCCTCCAAAAAAATGGAAATAATGATGCATATATAAACCTTAGCTAAAGAAGCAGTGATTTTTCTACCCCATCCCCATTGACAATTGGAACATGCTATGGGCTGTCCAGTCACAGAAGCAGAACTGAGATTGAAATTCAAACTCAACTCATCTTGCCACAGATGCCTCAGTCTTTCAGGATCTGCTTTTATTAGGGCCAGAGTGATAGTACTAGCAGGGTGTTTGCCTTGTACTCAGCCAACCGGGGACAACCGAAGTTCCATCCCCAGCATCTCATGTTTCTTGAGCCTACAAGTAGCAATTTCTGAGCACAATGCCATGAGTAACCCAAGTGCTGTCCAATGTGTCCCAAACCCCCCCAACACACACAAAAAGAATCTGCCTTTATAAAGGAAGTGATTCCATCTAATTGGCCAGTTTCAAAAATTCTGCAGATCCCTTACACTGCCCCCTAAGCCACCATCACTCTTGTCCCAGCCTGGAGAGCTTAACCAAAAGAAGCCACTGTGCTTAGCCATCCTGTGTTTTTCAAGAACTGTCCTAGAAGAGTCCAGCTGGTCTACTTTTCTTCTGTTGGGCCTGAAGGTATAGACCTTTCTTGATGCCTACTAAGTGTAAACCTTACCAAGTGTATACCAGACCAAGATCATTCCCACTAACCTGATCTCCTAAATGTCTCCTGTGTTCCTGACCGCAGAGCAAGCATGGTATGGGGGAGGGGGACTGCTACCCAAATTAGCCAAGGCCAACAGAGTCGAAAAGATTTGAGTGAGATCAAAACCAAAAGGGTCAGCTGGTGAAAGCTAACAGTAATCAAGGGATTCTCGTCACTTCTTATCATTCAGTTCTTGCAGAAACTAAAGTACCTTTTGTGCTAGTCTAGGGGCTACTCAGAAACCCAAGAAGCAAGGCTGGAAGACAACACAGTACATAGTCCATCCTTATACACGGCACCTAAAAGCATTGGCTCTGGCACTCTGTCAGTCACCAAGGTCCTGACTTCATCCCACACCCCCTGACCCGGATTTTGTTCTTAATTGCAGCATTTGGGAAATACAACCTCACTTTAGTCAAAGGACTGCCTTATCCCTTATCTCTTTGTTCAAGACTTGTTTTCTGAAACTGGGCAGGTCAGCCTGCTTTTCTCACCACAAGGCGTCAAGCTGAGAAGTACTTTGATAATTATGCTACTTGTGCTACCTTGATTTCTTCACCTTATTATTTGTCAATATAAACTATCCCCGTGTCACTGGAGGGATCTACGTACTGAATACATAATAGGCCATGAATCTCATCTATGTTAGAATTGCATATGTAACCTAATTCTGTGGGTGAGAGACAGATTCTGTGCAGGATTTACAGATAAGGGCTATATTATAAAATAACCTCTACGGAAAGGCTTCATGGTTACCTCCATTATTTCTTCATAAAATGATTCAGATGTATAACCATAACACTTCTGACTATAATAGTTATTTTCCAAAAGTATCAAGTGCAATAGTACATATCATAGAGTAAAGAGGCTTCATCTCATAAAACGCCTCCAATCAAGTTGGTAATGGCCGTGCAGAGTGTTATGCTGAGGCAGCATCTTGAGCTGCGTTTCAGGGCAGCAAAAGGAAACTCTGTGATTGATTAAAAATGTCTGCCCTGGGCCTACACATGATGAGAGGCAGTATAATTGCCATCTATTGTCTTTTCTGGTTTATTTGTCCTGCTGCAGCTATTATTCAACCCCCTCATCAATACCTTCATGCCACACTCAAGGAAGACTTTATGCCGACGTTTTTTCTTAATATGCAATGTGCAAACTTAAGGAATACATTACAACACAAGACTGAGTGAAAGCCAGCGGTGATAGCCTGGGCGTTGTTAGATCTCAGGCCTACTCTGATTCTCAGAGTAGTTCTCTGTGTTTGCATGAATAAGATACTTGCCCCACTTTTTTCCTGATGGGGTACCTACGAGTAGAGGCTGTGTGGTTATACAATCTGCCAACCCAGGAGTGATCCCTGAGCATGATCCAGGAGTAAGTCCTAAGCACTGCCAGATACAGCCCAGAAACCAAAAGAGAAAGAAAAGCTTTGAGAAGCACAAGCATAGTTGAAATAATAGGAATGGTTTTGTGAGAGATTTTTGTCAAGATTCTGTCTTCCCGGTGTCACTTCCTCCTCCTGGTCCCTGGAGCTGTGCAGCAGTCTACCAGGGTCTGCACACAGGAAGACCTGGTTCTACAGGTGACATCACCAACCTTCTAAGATGACATTCCTGGGCTGGGTATTTAGGTTAGTGGCAGAGCACTTCCCTTGCAAGTGTGTAACTTGGGTTTGATCGCCCGCACCACCCAAAAAGAGAAAAGAAAGGAGGCACCATTCCTGCTTTGTCTATGACACTATCTGATGCTCTCTAATATAGGCAGATGGGGTTTTGGGGACCCGACTGACTCCACATGAAATCTGTGTTGGTGCTTCCTCTGCAGAGACAGATTCCAAGCATGGGCTCACTGCACTCAAACCGCGTTGTTGTCAGACAGTAGCGCTGAGTGCTTCTCTTCATCCATGCTGTCGATTGGTTCCTGGTCTCCCTGAGGTCTGCATCCTAGAAGAACAGTCCAATCAAGTACATTCAGACTAGGCAGTGAGTCTCTTACCAGACACAGAAGTAGCAGCATTTAGCTGTCATTCATTCCTAAATGGTTTCAGGTGGTTAAGGCCAGCGATTCCCCAGCCCCAATACCCCCTTAATTTCAAGAATGCCAGGCTCCATAGGGTCTGCTTTCGGTTATGACCCATACATATCACTGAGTTCCCGGCCATATGACTGGTAGCAGTGATTTTTATCCAAGACATAAACACAATAAGACCAGAGAGTTGATCTCTCTCAGGCCTGAGAGTGTGGGGACATGAATTATGGCTGCAGCTTTGTCATTAATGGGTGACTCCAGACAAACCATGTCCCCTCCCTGAGCCTCGCTTTTTCTCCTATGGAGAATGAAAGCCCCAGACGAGTTGATCTCTGAGGTCTCATTAAATTCAAGCTGCCTGAGTGTCTGATCCTGTGTGTAAATTCAGGCAAGTTTCAAATGCCTCGCTGACTCGCTATGCGATGCTATCGATTGGCAGCATAGATTCAGCAAAATCCACTCTGGCAAAGAGTTGTTCAGCGCCACTCCCGGGGGGCTTTCCGGACTTTCCTCGACTCTGCGGAACCTAAAGACAAGACGATTGTGGAATCACATAAAAGTCTGCTCCAGGGTTTTTAGCAGCAGTGGGGCTTTTGTCATCTCAGATTCCGAATTGCAGGAAATTGATGAGTGAACTGAAGCTCTCTGAGTCTAAGCAAATAGGTAGTAACTCAGAAAAGACACTGAGGCATGGAATGGCAGGTGCCCTGATTGGAATTTTTCATGGTAGGTGTGCCTTACGAAGGTTGTGTCTCTAAACTAGTCTCCCTGGGACGAGTGGGTAGGACAGTCACAGTGAGATAGAGTCAGATGAGGCAGCCCGAATCCCAGATTTGTTCTTTACTAATAACTTTATCTACCCTGGGCAGGGATATTCTCTCAGTTTCTGACCACCATCTTTAATAGTCATTTTAGGGGTAATTGGGTGAGAGAGGTAGCTCAAAGGACTGAGCACATGCTTTAAATTCTGGAGACCTCGGTTCAAGCTCTTGTACCAGATGGTCCCCGAGCACCACAAGTGTGGCCCCCAAACTCCAAAATAATGATTTTAATGATCATTGAATGAGCCCTTATATATACCAAGCCCTCTAGTAAGTACTCAGCCTGCTATACCTTCCCTCCCCCAAACCTGCCCCATCCTGACACCCCAGAAACTGGTGTCACGTGTTACAAAAGAGGAAGGTAAAGTTCCCAGGGTAGCCCCATTGGGAAAGTCCTATGATAAAGGCTTCCAAAGTCCTGACTGGGAGACTCTGTAAGATGAAGTTCCCTTACACCAACTTTCCCCAACTCCTTCCTGGTCTGGAGTTGACCTTTCTTGGCAGAAGGCATTGTAAGGATTCATGGAAGCATGAGCATTGGTCTGCCCAGCTGGACCCTCCTAAGCTGGGGTGTTTTCCTGATGTGGGTGCAGCACTACTCCTATGTCTGCACCCCTCCCAGAGCTCCAGAGCTCCCCTTCCTCAACGCTCAGCTCTGTCTCATACACCTTCATCCCAATAAGAAATTTCTTGGGAAGTCATATGGGTCACTGGCTCTATATTGGGGGCCATTCTGCATTCTTTCCGAGTCATATTTAATCCTCACAGCAAGCTGAGGCCTAGAGACTATCTGGTGTCATGTCCTTTCAGGGCAACTCTCCCATGGTCTGAGTTGGGGAATCGGCAGATGTTTGAACACGGAATTCCAATGCCGGGTTCCTCAGCCTGCCTCTACTGCTCCCACATAGAGAATGGTGCCTCAGTTGCTCTGTCCAGCAGCTGCCACGTAGTGCTGTAGGTGCTCGGTCTAATCACCCGGGAGGCTGTGGGGGCTGATTTCCTTTTATGGAAATCTTCCGTTTTGTTCAGACATGGGCCTCCTCATGATGACTCGAACGCCTCGGACAAATCACTCCCCTGGAGAGTTGTCCGTACATTAGAGTCGCATTTCAGTTTATTTTGAGCTGTCTTGTTAAGGAAGGATTTATATGCTGGTGTTGATGTAGGACAGCAATCAGGCAATGTTTTCTGCCTTTGACAGTTGGTGTGATAGTTTGCTTCCAGTGAAGTTTGACTCACTGTATCTGGAAGCTGTCAGAAGGGGGAGCATGAAAAGGTCATGACGGATGGCTCTGGATAAGTGGGTCGAGAGGAGAACTGGCAAGGGAGATAAATGGCCGCCCTCGCTTCCCAGGGAAGACACTGACCCTGCCCACGTTAGGCCACCCCCCAAGCTGCCATAGCAGGTAGGGGCCAAGCCTGCCTGGCACCATGGTGAGTGAGGCTCCACCAGGTCAGGTGGAATGCAGCTCCTGGAAGCCCTTCCCAGAACTTGGTTCCTTCACTGCTCGTGAACTCTCAGGCAAAGGTGGGCTTTGATCCAGCAAAAGTTTTCCTGATGATTGGTTAAGGAATCCAACACAGACCCCTCTGCTGGGAAATCTAAAAGGTTCCTGGATTCTAAGGAGCCCTTCTCCCCCCCCCCAAGGAAACTCAACTTTTTAAGTGTTTGTCTTTATTTTGGATAAAATTTTTTACTGTGGAAAAATACAGAAAGGGAAGCATACGGTCCCACTCACCAAGTTGGCCGCTCTCCCCGGCTGGGAGCACATCCTTTTGTTCTCTTTTCTATAAATATGTTTCCTTCCTTTTCACATCATGTCATAAGAAATTTTCCAAGTCACAGCTTTTCTTAGACCTAAGACTAAAGACTGTCAGGTGGGTCCTTAAAGATCTTAGAGGGGCTGAGGAGCCTACCTTGACCCTGCCTTGACCCAGACTTGACCCCCAGCATCTCCTGAGTACTGCCAGGGGTCACTCCTGAGCACAGATTTAGGAATAACTCCTGTGCATTGGTGAGGCGCTACCCCAAAACCCCAAAAATAAAGACTATTGGGGAACAGTTCCAATAAATGGTTTTTCTACTTAAAAACTTCTCCAATCTCCCTATCCCAGACTGTGTTAGGTAAACCACCTCATGCAGGTCTTGCCAATTCTTAGTGTGGCTGAGAGGGAGACTCTGGAACCAGATTTTTTTTTTTTTTTTTTTTTTTTTTTTTGGCTTTTGGGCCACACCCAGCAGCACTTGGGTTACTCCTGGCTCTGCACTCAGAAATCGTTCCTGGCAGGCTCAGAGGACCATCTGGTATGCCAAGGGAATGCACCCAGGTCCATCCCAAGTGGGCAGCATGCAAGGCAAACACCCTACTGCTGTTCTATCACTGGCCCCAGATCTTCTTTTTGTTGTGACCTAGCAGGGTGATACAGGACAAATTACTTAGCCATATTGTTTCCTCATCTAAAATGGGGTAAACATACTTCGCAGGAGGCTAAGAGATTTGAATCAACAAACTCAAGGATTTCAGTCCATGCTGGCACAGAGCTGGTGTCACTTAGTATTCATATACCATTCAATAAGGGATATTTCTAATTGGCATTGTACGTGTTTGGCCTCAGGAGAAAATTGGGATATGATTCTTAGTGCCTGCTTAGAGCTTGCCAAAGTAAGACCACAGAACTTCTCCATGGGCCCCTTTTCCTCTTATCCAGGCCTTGGCTATGAGGAAAATGATCCCATGGGGCCCATACAGATAATACAGGGGTATTATCACTTACTTGTCACTAACTTGCAGCCAATCCTGGTTCCATGCCAGGCACTGCATGGCCCTACAAGCATAGGAGCCAGAGTAGCCCACAGCAAGCTAGGTGAGGCATCCACTCCCCTTCCCCAAAAAATAGATGGTTCAATAAAAATGAGCACAAGAAACATGTACTCCACTGTCCTGCTCCCAGACAGCCGCCATCCCTGGAAATAAAGTGCTTCTGGCCCCGGCTCTCCCATGGTGCAGGGATTCCCACAGCCATGCCAGCTCCCACTGAGTACCACCCAGAAAGCTCCAGTCCACAGCCCGGCTCCCACACAGCCCACAGCCTGCCAGTCGCCCTTCACAGCTTCTTCCCCTCCCCAGCCCTTCCCTAAATCCAGTCTCTACTTCGCCCCTCTTTGCCCTGGCCAGGACTGTGTCACCACTTTCTAACTGATCTCTCCCAGACTAGCTCCCACACACTTGTCTTTAGCTACGGGCTCTGGCAATGAGCTCCTGCCTTAGTGTTCTTGGACCCTCCTGGACTGGAAGTAGATGATTCTGGCAAGACAGAATGGAACCTTTTTGGCTTTGTGTCCTGCCTGTTTTAAGTAGCTGAGACTCACCTCTCCAATAGGGTAAGATTATTAGGGTACAAAAAAGATTTTTCCCATCAGGAAAGATCCCCTCTGGGTACCTTTAAGTAGTACTCCTGGGACCAGAGAGAGTATAGAGGGTAGGGTACGTGCCCTGCAGGCAGTGGATTCAGGTTCAATTACCCAAGCCCTGCAGGAGTGATCCCTGAGCACAGAGCCAGCACTAAGCCTTGAGTACTGCCAGGTATGGCACCAGAAAAAAAAAAATTAAATTCGATAAGTAGTGACTCCTAAGGCAGGCAAGCGGTCTACAGATCATTAACTACTTGACTGAAAGCCTGCAGGGCTGAGAAACTTAAAACTAAAGTGTTAGGAGCCCCTGCCAATTACTGATCAATTCAAAATGAAGATAAAGTATCTCTAAAACTAGAAGTCACTTGGAAAATGTGATTTGATTCCGCAAAAAGCTCTGATTCGCGAAGCACTTTGGGGGGGAAGCACACCAGTTGTTGACGCGATTTTCTACCTTGCCCATCCACCTTGACCTTCCTACATTCATTGTCCACACCATTCCCTGAACTCAGGTTGGGGTTCCCTCTGTGAAGTGACCCCAAGAAAGGACGTCATTGGGGAGCAACTTCTGTGGCCAAGCAGGGCTTTGGCAATCGATGCAGTGATATGCCCCATAATGGATGAACCATACAGACACAATTTGCAGATAAAAATAATAGAAGTTAAAGTGTACTTTACATGATAAAAGAAAGATGAAAGAGGACGCAAGTCCGTTACATCTGAGATGGTTACAAAAATCCTGCTTTGTGGCGTAGGCTCTGTTGAAAAGATTGATGCAATGGGGAGTGACCTTGGCTTGGAGCAGGAGCTGGTGATGTATGTATGAGCGTCCCTCTGCTAAATGGACCCAGATTTGTAGCGCTAATATACATGGGAGCCCAGAACCAAACTCAGGACGGCCATAAATCAGCAGCCACTTTAGGTGTCATTTCTGGTTTATATTCCACTATTGTTCTATCACTTTAATTCATGTCACTATCATCTTTTCATCTGGAACAGTTTTATATAATTTTCCAGTGGAGTTACCTGACAAATCCTATCAAATTAACAGGGTACATTAACAATATTGACTGGGCTGGCTTCGGGAGTTGCAGGGCCGTGGACCCAAATCTTGAAATCGTTTCTCTGGTGAGGTTCCCCCTCCCCCCCACACACGTTTCTGGGGAGAGAAATGTGGGACAGGGTTTATTCCACAGAAGGAATGCGGACATTTATTTTACTCTGCTGATTTTGACTTTTATAAATGTCAGAATATGCAGCGGGGAAGTGGGAGGGTTGGGGGGGGGTGCACTTGTCACCAACAACTGTGGCTTAAGTACTTTCTTCTTTCAGGGGACTATAGAAACGTCCAGATCTTGAACAATTAATGACCAAATTGGAGAGAAGCGTATAAAGGGGCAGTTGTAATCTATTTTAAGTGAAATGTAATAAAATTGGCTCCTGAAACGTACTCACCCTCCTGGAATCATCTAGACCTGCGTGTCCCAGAGTCAATTGGACAGAGGACATTATGCCTAATTGAAGGAAGGTATTCCTGAAATATGCCTCATCAGTTCAGGGGAAAAATATCAATTGTCGTTCCCCAAGACTGACACATGGAGGGCCAGAGAAAAGCCAATACTGCCCGTGTTCTGGGGTGCACAGATGGGCTGCCTGCCCATTTTCCACAGAAGAGATATGCATGTTCATCGCTGCCTTTGTCTTGCTACATGTGGGGATTTCCTTCTTCATAGAATAAACTAGAAAGTAGGAAGGTCTGGCAGGTCGCATCATATGAGTTGAGTGGGGGGCAAGGGATATTTTGATAGAGCGATTTCTTTCAGCAGCATTTCCTACCCAGTTTCCTCCTATCATATTTGAAATTTTCTGAGTGTGATCCATAGGATAATATGTGTTAAATTTAATTGTCCTTTCTCTTGTAGGATGTGCCCTTGATGGTTTTCACTTATTTTTTTCTGATGTATTTACTTTTCGCTTATTTTTTTTTCCACTTTGACCCTGACCTTTCAACTATGACCTAAAATCTAATTACTTTTCCGACTCCATCTGGGGTCCACTCTGGAAGACAGGACAGAGGCATTGGTCTCATTTCATGTATAGACTCTTCAGTATTCAGTGAGACGAAGGAAAAGGCCTTGCTGGAAGGTTGGAGGGAGGAGAGGCAGTGAGCTCGTTCTGAGACCAAAAGAGTAACTGTCTCTATGGGGCTTAGGACACTCACCATCCTGGTGTCACCCTGTTCTCATAACCCAATTTTCCATCCAACTCTGAGAACAAAGCCGGAGATGCCCACATTCGCACGTCTGATATCCAATGCAGAGGTCTCTGAACACTGAACCCCTTCAGCAAAGAGCCTGTGACTTTCACAGCTCAAAGCCAAGCTCAAAGCTGAGACTCAAGTGTTTTCTGTCAAGGCCTCTTTGACCCTCCAGTGACCGCTCTTCAAGAGAGCCCCCATTATTTAGTGCTATAGAAGGGAAGACTCTTGTTAGTATATAAGATTTCTCAGATTAGAAAATTCGGGGCAGGGGCCCGGAGAGATAGCACAGCAGTGTTTGCCTTGCAAGCAGCCAATCCAGGACCAAAGGTGGTTGGTTCGAATCCCGGTGTCCCATATGGTCCCCCGTGCCTGCCAGGAGCTATTTCTGAGCAGACAGCCAGGAGTAACCCCTGAGCAACACTGGGTGTGGCCCAAAAACCAAAAAAAAAAAAAAAATTTGGGGCCGGTGAGATAGCCTGGAGGTAAAGTGTTTGCCTTCCATGCATAAGGACAGTGGTTCAAATCCCAGCATCCCATATGGTCCCCCATGCCTGCCAGGAGCGATTTCTGAGTGTAGAGCCAGAAGTAACTCCTGAACGCTGTGGGGTGTGATCCAAAAACCAAAAAAAGAAAAAAAAAAGAAAGAAAACTTATTGGTATTTGGGGGCTATACCTCAAGGTATAGTTCAGGTCTTATTCTTAGCTCTGTCCTCAGGAATCACTCCTAGAGGGACTTGGGGATCATATTAGGTGCCAGGAATCAAACCCCAATTGGTAACATGGAAGTCAGGCGCCCTGCCTGCTATCAATTCAGCATGTTATAAGTTTATTTGTTCAACTTGAGGTGGGGAGAAATCATAAGGGAATGAAATTTCTAAACAAATTAAATGAATTTTAATCTTACTGTTTCTTATAGCATAGAGGTAATGCAAGGTTAAGAATATGTAAGCAGAGGCCAGAGCAATAGTACAGCGGGCAGGACACTTGCCATGCATGCTGTTGGCCTGGGTTTGGTCCCAGCATCTCTATAGTCCCCCAAGCACAGCCAGGAGTAAGCCCTGAGCATTGTTAGGTATATCACCCCACCAAAAATAATAATAATAATAATAATAATAAAACCAGAAAATAAGAAACAAAACAAAACCTGCAGGTATGGTTGAACATCCTGTTCAAAATGTATAGTGCTGGGGCCGGCAAGGTGGCACTAGTGGTAAGGTGTCTGCCTTGTAAGCACTAGCCAAGGAAGGACCGCGGTTCGATCCCCCAGAGTCCCATATGGTCCCCCAAGCCAGGGGCGATTTCTGAGCGCTTAGCCAGGAGTAACCCCTGAGCATCAAACGGGTGTGGCCCGAAAAACCAAAAAAAAATGTTTAGTGCAAGGAGACTGGGAATGTAGCCCACTGGAGTACGTACTGGCTTTTTATGAGATCCCAATGATACACACACACACACACACACACACACACACACACACACACACACACACACACACACACACACACACACACACGTGCGCATGCAAACATGTAAAGCTGATGAAACAGTTCACCACTTAAAAAATAGAATAGGCAGGGTTGGATAGAATAGTGGGAGAGGTACATGACCAACCTGGGTTTGAGACTTGTCACCACCTATGATCATGCCAGGAGTGACCCCTGAGCACATAACCAGGAGTAAGCCCTGAAGACCACCAGATGTGAACCAAAATAAAAACATAAAATAAAAGTTAGTGGGGAAGGCCAGAGTGATAGCACAGTGGTAGGGCATTTGCCTTACACGCGGCTAACCCAGGACGGACCTGGATTCAATCCTCAGCGTCCCATATGGTCCCCCGAGCCATGAGCGATTTCTGAGTGCAGAGCCAGGAGTGACCCTTGAGCATCACTGGGTATGGCCCAAACTCCCCGCCCCCCCCAAAAAAAGTGGGTGGAGTTGGGGCACAAGGCTAGAGGCATAGCTCAACTTGCTGAGCACTTGCTTTGCATACAAGAGGTCTGAGTGCCCAGGAGGGCCCCTTGAGCACAGAGCCAGGAGTAGCACCTAAGCAATGCCAGGTATAGCCACCAACCAAACTTTAATGAAAACAAACAAAAAAATGTAGTAGGGTAAGTTGCTGTTTCCATGTTCTTTCTAGAAGGCATGTGTCGTTTTCAGTGGTCCATACTCCCCAGCTTGCCACACACCCTGCGCCCTCCCACCCCCAAACAGCCTGTCTCAGTGTGTTGCTGCTGGAGCCTCATCATGTCTGTTCTAAGGAACCCCTGCATCCCTCCAGAGCCCTCAGAAAGAACTCATGTCCATTCCACTTCAGAGCTATAAAACAGGCCAAATGGTTGCAGTGAAATCACTCACACCTTCCATTTCTCTCGGCTTCTTTTTTTGTCCTCCCTCGGCCTGGCAGGTATCTCTGGAGACAAAGTCGAGATAGACCCGGTTACGAATCAGAAAGCCAGCACGAAGTTTTGGATTAAACAGAAACCCATCTCAATCGATTCCGACCTGCTCTGTGCCTGTGACCTTGCTGAGGAAAAAAGCCCCAGTGAGTAGAGCCTTTTATTTATGTCGCCCTTCTCTCTCCTCCCTTCCCCTCTGCGTGCTGGGTGCCAGGAGAATATATTGCCACCGTGTCCTTTTTTCCTTGGGTCTGTTTAATTCATTACCAGAAATTTCTTTTAATCAAACGGAATTGTAATGTGGTGCCCAGAAGCCTGACACGGGCCCCATCGTGTTTCGGTCTTGACGGCAGCAGAGAACCTCAGTCCGGCTCCTGACCTCAGTCTCGCCCAGAACAGGGCGCCTGGGGCAGCCTCCTGCTGGGAATGTTCATGGCAGAACCCCCCATTTCACTGCCTGCTCCCTTTCTTTCGGGGATTCAACCAGTCACCTGGGACCAACCTTCCTTCCTTGCCAGATCGAGGGGAGCTGGGGGGCTTTCCACAGCAGCTGAGGACGAGATTTAGATATCCATCATGCCAAAAGTGTCAACACCCTCCGGATTATTGGCAGCTGTGTAACCTACCCACTCATAATTAAACCCTGCCTGGTCTATACACTCCTCAGCGTAGACACAGGCTGGGTATGGAAATGCCTCCTGGGAGGAGAAGCGGAACTATCTAGGAGCGGGCAGTTGCCTAAAGGAGCCTGTCGCTGCTTCTCAAAGTCTGGGCCTTGTCTGTGGTGCCTGCAAAGCATATCTAAAATGTGGGTTGCCTTCCTGTCCTGGTTAGGCTCTGATTCAAGAACCCAGGCATCTAATTTTGTCAACTCATTGCTTCCTGCCATCACCAAGTAGGAGAACACGTATAGGAAATGAGATGCTCTGGGTCATCTGAGTGATAGCACAGCTGGTAGGGCCTTTGACTTGCATGTGGCCCACCCGGTTTCAGTCTCCAGCACCCATCCAGAGGATGGTTCCCCGAGCCTGCCAGAAGTGTTCCCTGAGGCAGAGCCAGGAGTTACCATTGTGCACAGCTTGATGTGGCCCAAAGAAACAAAAAAGGGGGTGAGGGAAATGAAGTAAGTGCTCAAAGGAACAGAATTGTGGGGCCAGAGAGATAGCATGTAGGTAGGGCATTTGCCTTGCATGCAGAAGGAGGGTGGTTCGAATCCCGGTATCCCGTATGATCCCCCGAGCCTGCCAGGAGTGATTTCTGAGCGTAGAGCCAGGAGTCATCCCTGAGTGCTGCCGGGTATGACCCAAAAACAAACAAACAAACAAACAAACAAAAAAGAACAGAATTGTGAGGCACTGCAGAGGTGTCTACTATGGTTCAAATTTTTGAGTTTGCACTGATGTCGGAGGCTGGAGGCAGAGCACAAGCCTGGCCCATGGATGGGGTGTTCAGTTGTCTAATTAGATCCAGGCTGGCCTACAATGATGACCTTTCAACTCATAAGCCTACAGCCTGGCAAGAAGGGAGAGCTGGGGAGAGTGGGAGAGGCAGGAGGGCAGTTAGGGCTGTTTCTGCTGCCATGTTAAAGGCTGCCTGCCACTCGATGGTTGTCAACAGGGCCTGGTGAGCCAGTGCCTGCTGTTCCAGGGCGCTGGCCCCCACACTGCCAGATTCCATCTGCCTTTGGGTAAACAGCTTCCAGCTTGCCGGCTAGTACAAACATCATTCTTCTCACGTTCCTTCCCAAGAACTCAGTATGATCGGAAAAGTAACGTTTTATGGATTCTGCATGTCTGAGAGGTAAACACAGAGTAAGCTGGGCAGGTAGGCTTGAGGAAAGAACTAGAGACAGGACTTCTTCTCTTAGACTCACACCAAGGATGGATGTCACCCCCGGCCCACTGGGGACAGTAGAGAGGGCACCCCACCATCTGTGCCAGCATTCGTAGAAGCTAGTCAGCACAGACTGATGCCTTCCCCACACGAGGCCGTTTCACAAGTACAGGACAACTCTGCCTAGATGGGCAACCCCATGTCAGTCCTGGTCATCCAGCCAGAGCTTCCGGTCCTCTCTCCAGACCTCTGCCATTGGATGGCTCAGTATGGAAAAGACACAGGTGTGTCCGTGGGAGGCTCCACCAGGCTCCAGAAATCTAGAAGTAACAAGAATTTCTTGGCAAAAGTGCAAGTATCCCCAGTTGAAGACCTCTTAAATCCCTAGCCCCTAACCCAGTGCTTTTTAACTCATGTTCCTTAGAGCTCTGTTTTCTCGGGAAGAACATAGAGCAGAGTTGGATCAAAGGTCTTCCCCTTCAACTGAAGAACTTAACTTTTCCTACTTGGGAATTCTGTATAAATGGTTGAGTGAGAGGAATTTACTCTTTAAAAGAGAGAAAGGGACTGGAGCGGTGGCATAAGTGGTGGGTTGTTGGCCTTGCACGTGCTAACCTAGGACGGACGGACGGATGGACCGTGGTTCAATTCCCCCCTACCCCAGCATCCAATATGGTCCCCCAAGCCAGGAGCAATTTCTGAGTGCATAGCCAGGAGCAACCCCTGAGCATCACCGGGTGTGGCCCAAAAAGCAAGAGAGAGAGAAAGAGGGAGAAGGAGAAGGAGAGAGGAGAGGAAGAAAGAAAGAAAGAAATCCGGCATCTCATATGGCCTCCTGTGCCTACCAGGAGCAATTTTTGAGCACAGAGTCAGGGGTAACCCCTGAGCATGGCTGGGTGTGACCCAAAATACAAACAAAAAAAAAAAAGAGAAAGATTACCCTTCCTCCCTACATCCTGCCTATACCATACAACTTTTATTTATAGAATGTTTTGTAACAGAGGTCCTAAAATGTCAATGACAGTGTATATAGAGATTAAGAACATGGGTTCCTTATGTATTGAGCAATATTTGGCCCCTTTTTCAGCCCTTAAAAAAAAAGCTCTGGTTATTTTGATGGGGACTGCATTGAATTTGTGTAGTACTTTATTTAGGATATTCATTTTAGCAATGTTAATTCTTCCAATCTATGAACAGGGAATGTGTTTCCATTTCCTCATGTTTCCTACTTCTTTTAGCAGTGATTAATAGTTTTCTTTGTGTAAGTCCTGCACCTCCTTAAACTGCTAAAAGAAAGAGATTTGTGGACCAGAGAGTACCTGGTTTAGGTGCTAGCCTGGCATGAGGCCAACTCTAGTTTGCTCCCTGGCACTACAGGCACCCCTTAACCTCTACAGGAACAACCCCCAAGCCCTGCTTGGCATGACCCTGTTGTATGTCTTCCAAACATACACGCACACACTTCTCTCAAAAAAAAGAAGCAATTTCAAAAGTTGCCGGCTGACATCATGTTGTGACTTCTTCACTGGCTCCTTTGCTAGGTTTGCTGGGAACTGTTCACACAGTCAGGCCTGATGTTCTGCCACTTTGTCTGACTTATAGACCATACCCAACACTGTTCAAGGTCCAACTGGGTGTTGTGGGACCTTTTCTGTGACTCTGCCCCCCCCAAACCCCGTGTGTAGGCCTCACGCGCTGGTTGTTGGCCTCCTGCCACATTGGCACGTGCTCATTGTCCCATGGGCTAATGTCCCTATGCTCAGGCTCTCACCAGTGCCTTTGGAGTTGGCACCAGCAAATGTCTGCAGTCTTGAAACAGTGCTCAGTGAGGCCCGGATTGAGCCACTAAAAGTTCATCAACAGAATTGATGTTACAGAGTGACCAAACAAAGATGGATTGAATGAATAGACTTGATGCTGTTATTATTTTTTTTATGATTTCCAGTATCTTCATCAAATTAATTCAGTGACTTAATCTAAAAAGTTCATCTTGAAGACCATCGTCAGACTACAAAATTAATCTACAGGACTGCTGCTGCCTTTTTTTTTTTTTTAAGGATTAATGGTAACCCTTTTTATCTTTTGTGTCTGTTGAACCTTAGAAAAAAGTTATTTTAACAGCACTAAAGAAATGAAAGTCACTATATTTTATAAGTTTAGCCTGTGATTTTTATCAGCAATGTGATGTATGTTTGTAGCTGAGTTTACATCAAAAATTATTCTTGGGGCCTTCTTGAATGAATTATGGCAAAGAGAGAGAGAGTCTAGAAGTAGATAAGGTTTTTGATTTCTGCAATATATTTCCTTTCTCATGTCTTTATCTCTCATAACACAAGCGTCTTGCCGAAGTCTGGAACGTGTGACCAACTAGAATAATTTAGTTGAGAAAACACAGAAGATGTGTTATTAAATAGCCTTATATTAAAAAAAAGAAAGAAAAAGAAAAGAGAGAAAAGACATTAAGTGCTGGGAGAATAATGAAGTTGTCTTCCATCCTACTCGAGACATGTTTGTCAGGATTTTGAACAGAAACGAAATGGTTTTTTAAAAACCTTCCAGTATGGTCAGTTTGCAGTGTTTATTGAGAAAAGCCTCTGTCAGACCATTAATTTGGTCGTCATAAGGAACACAACTCAAGTTTAATTGATGCCGTATCCAAAAAGTGTGTGAATAGCTGAGTTGGCAAGGGGACTACACATTAGGACGCCTGCAGTGAAACACATAATTACATATATTGAGGAATCAGAGGACCCAAACTCCACAGCCCTTCTCCATAAATAGCAGTCCTGTGGCTCTTTTCTACCTCGCTTCTCCTCGCAGACTGTGTTCTCAGAAGGAAGATTTATTGCTCTGTCCCTGTGAGTGTTTAAGGACCTGGAACTTAATGACTAAATAGATACGTGATATATTTTTTTAATGCACGTCTACATATGGACTCTTAACAAGAGTTAGTCGAGAAGATCTGTGTATCGGTGGCCCTGAGAAATTAAAAATAAATTCAGCCTTCCTGGATTTTTTTTTTTAAAGCCTGCTGCCATTATTATTCAAATCAGTGATCTCTCAGTCTGGTTTTGCCACTCCTAGGATATCTTCTGCTATTTTGAAGGATGTCACAAACCTCTAAAAGATGAATTAATTTTAATTCATTTTAACTGAACAAAGATGTGTACAGCACATAAGGGAGGAGAATGTTTCCATATCAGAGTCTACCCTAGTTAAATTGTCTCAGGGAAATAATTTCCCATCCTTTGAGAGGTCTAGATAGAGGCTGTGAATGCAGCAGACTTCCCTTTTAAGTGCTAGCCTCAAATTCCAACACTGAAACAAAAGCCGGGAGTTTTTTCGATGAAACTAGCACCCATCAGAGACTGTCAGGCTGTATTTAACTAAAGTACCAGACTCAGCCATGCCAGGTCTGGTTTTATCAGAAGAAGGTTGTGAAGGTTTCGAGTCTTTAAAAGAAGCAGCCTATCATTAAGAAATCAGATTTAAACCTTAATAAAGTAGCTGTCGTCTTTATAGCTGAAAAGCACTCTGTATCTCAATTAAGTATAGATCATATAAAATCTTAAGGAAGCAACATAATAGAGGTAACCTGATTATATTCTCTTGCAAGAGCATAATCTAAAGAAAATGGATTCTGTGGATGCTGGTTATGTTGTCAGGGGGGTTGTTTATTTGGATTTGGGGGCTCTCGGTGTTTGGGTCGGTTTGGTTTGGTTTCTGTGTCTCCTCCAAAACTGGAACCAGGAACTCTTCGGGATCCTGAGCTAACTATAGTCCTAGAGAAGCTGATAGAGCAGCTGTTGGGTTTGTAAGGTGAGATTCAGTTAAGGTCCAACTTAAACGAGCTGGACTTACTGGTGACCTCCCGCTTAAATGAATCTTTCTTTTCATACGTACTTGACAAGATCTGTAAAGTAGTGTATTTAATTTACTAATTAAATTAAAGCTACTGAATAATGATTTGTCCACATTGATTCAGCTTAAATAGGAAAGATCAGCATTGTTGTGATCTTCAGCAACCTTAATGGCCAAGCCAGTTAGACACAAAGGCCTCTTGTGTTTTATAGGTCAGTGGTACATAGGTAAGCCGGGGCTATAATTGAATTGCCTGCCCTGCACCCTGCAGTTGCAGATTTCCTTTGCCTTCCCATTCCATTGTTGCACTGGGTCTTAAGAGAATGTTAACGCGGTAATAGGCACCGGGCCTTCCCCATTATACGTCTTGCTATCGAGCGGTTCTGCATGACTAGTTAAAGAAGATGGCAAGAAGATTAATGAAAGCCAGGCTAATACAGAAGGGGGTACTTTTGCAAGACTTCTACCGAGGAGATATTAGAGCTGAACCAGAGCTTGGCTTTTTCTTTATCCTGTGACCTTTGAACCTGCCTTACTGTTGAAAGCTGCCAGGGAAGTCGACATTTTGATTGATGTTGGTACACGAGTCAGTCTTTCCCATTGAATTCCACATCTGCACGAAAATAGCTTTTCCAGCAGAATTCATACTGGCTGGAAGTGATAGCCAAATTGATGGCTGAAATGCTTTTACGTAGTTTTCATTTAAACCCAAAGGTATTTGATGGTTTAATTCAGTATCCAGTTTCCATAGATTATAAACATTCACTTCTGTGTCCTTAAAGGAATCACCAACTAGGCAGGAGAGATCAGTGTTAAGAATGTACCCAGGTCTGCAAACGTCTCCAAGTAGATTCAGACGGGGATGTAACGCAGTCACTGTGCTTCAGTTTCCTTAAACAAGAAAAATCCAGGGGAAAGAAGAGGGGAGCTGACTTGGAGGTTTTTGTCAATGAAACAAAGAGTTGGGCTGGTTCTACAGAGCTTCCAGTGGGGAGTCTGAAGCCTCACGCCTGTCTCCACCTGAGCCCTGTGCTCAGAAGCGCTCTCGGTCCACGTGGCTGCTGGTTTCCTGACCGTGTCCTTTAGATGCAAGCATACCATCTGTGTGTGTGACAGCCCTATGCAGTGACAGTCCTCTTCCGGTCTCCTCCCTCCTCCTAGAACCCGGTCCATGGTGCTGTGGGTCTCGGGCACCATGCATGTGCCTGAAGGAGCCTGTGTGTGCATCCTCGTTGCCTTTCAGACAAAGGAGAGCAGGGACAGTGGCCAGAGGGCTCAGCTTGTTTACTCACCAGACTCGGCACCCTCCTGTTCCTCCAGCAAACCCTCTGACCACCTAGTTTCTTTTTCCCTGGCCTGATAAAGTGCTAGAGTAGTGCTCTGAGTTCGACACCAAAACTAAAGGAGGAAGAGCCCAGGAATTCTGTCATGTGTGTTAGATGCTTGTGCTGATGTATCTGAGGGAAACGTGGGGGTGTGAGCTCCACTGCACGATTTGGGTCGAAGCCCCTATCCCCATCAGTGCCAGAGAACCTCTCGCTTAACACGCACCGGGTGTGGGAGAGCAGTGACCAGTTCTCAGCCTTTAGTGAATTTCTGGGGCTCCAGACTCCAGAGGGGCCGGCTGTGGTCTGCCTTCCCATCTGACAAGGACTTATATTCTCCATTCTAGATCAAATACAGTAAGTACTGCTCGATTACAGAACACAACGGACCCTCACATATTAAATGCCCCAGTTATTGAATCGCCTTTTCATAAGAGCACTCTGGAGCACAATCAGGAGCAGGCAGTGCCTCATCCTTTTAACAGATATGTTTCCTAGCCCTATTAAAAGGGGTCTTCATCTATCCTGTCAAGGGGAGTCTGCTGGGGTTTTTTAGTTTAATTACACTCTCCAATTAAAACTCCTTGCTGCATTTGGATGCGCCTCTCCTTGGGCCTGAGTGGATATGACATTTACAAGGCTCGCCTTTCAAGCAGACAATAGTGTGATTGATGAGGTGCACGTTCAGTGAAGGAGGCGAGTGCCTGAGGAAGTGCTGCTTAGTGCATTTTGATTTATTTATCATCTCCTTCCAAAACAAGGGAGCTGTCGGGGTGATGGGTTTGGGCAACCAGGGAGACCACCTCAGTTTTTCCCCCCGTGTGTGGGAGGGCGAGAGACCCGCGAGAGTACCACAGGACAAAGGTGGAGAGAAACCACACGCCCCAGGCCAGCTCGTGCCACCACACTGCCTCCTTAGGTGCGCTGACCCAGTTTGGTATCCAGGTGCCTCCAGCTGCGATCGGTGGCTAAGTAGGCCATCGCTGTTGGGGGGAACAGTTCGCCGGGACTGGGTAGCCTTGCCCGGGCCCCAGAGATCTTAGCCATTCGAGCCAACTTAGTTCATGAACTGACACCCTTTCGGAGACATGATGACTCCTGTGCCCAGCTTTCTTCCTCAGAAATCCGGCAGCCTCTGGCCAGATACTTTCTCGGTGTTGGATGGTTCTCTAACTCTAGACATGCTGAGCATTAAAAAAAAAAAAAACACTTCTTGGCGACTAGAGAGATAGGCCAGTGAGGAGAGTGCTTGCCTTGCTGACCCAGGTTCAATCTCCAGCATCCCAATTGGTCGTCTTTCTTTCTACCCCCCTCCCCACCCTGCGCAGCCAAGAGGAATTCCTGAGTGCAACAACAGGAGCATCACCAGTTGTAGCTCAAAAAGGAAACAAAAATCACTCTTGGATTTTTGAATCATTGAAGAGCAAGTATGACGGCAGCAAAGAAAGATGGAAGAAAGCACAGTGTAGTGGACTGTGGGGTACACATGGGATGGTGTTGAAAAACAGACCCGGTGTCTTGTTCCGCTTGTCTTTAGCTCCTTTTGCTGTTGGTCCCCTGCACATGCTACATGGGGCTGGTCTGCCTGTCTGTGTAGTCCTGGGAAAAGGAAGTGTCTAGAGTGCCAGATGGGTCAGCACTTTATGAACTGGGGGCCCTGACAGATAAGAACACACCTCCCAGACTCAATCTAAGCAACTACAGTTGCTCCTGGGGCATATCTGGTAACTATATGATATGGTAACTATCATATATATCAGGGGTCTTCCAACTACGGCCCGCGAGCCACATATTGTATTTATTCCCATTTTGTTTCTTCACTTCTAAATAAAATATATGCAGTATACATAGAAATTTGTTCATAATTTTTGTTTTTACTATAATCTGGCCCTCCAACAGTCTGAAGGACAGTGAACTGGCCCCCTGTTTAAAAAGTTTGAGGACCCCTGATATATATGATAACTAGATATGGTCATATATATATATGGTTTTATATATAAACATATATATGGTTATGTATATAATGTATGAAAAATGTGTTTGTGAGGAAAATTAGCTGGTACTGAGCTACTACTGGGTACTGGGCTTTCTAATATTCTCTGTAAACTTTGCTTGTTTTTCCTTCAACTTGCTGATAATGTGTTGTATTGATTGAAATAGTGATGTTCAGGCACTTGGAGTCATAGTCAGCAGGTAGGACATGAGGCCTACCCAGGTTTGATCCCCCACATCAAATACAGTCTCCCAAGCACTACCACGAGTAATTGTTGAACCCTGCCAAGTATGGCCCAAAAAAAAAAAAAAAAAAACACCATGGCTGGGAAGCAATAACCTAACAGATAGGGCATTTGCTTGCCTTGCACACAGCTGACCTTGATCCCCAGCATTCATATGGTCCCCAAACCTGGCAGGAGTAACTTCTGAGCACAAAGCCAGGAGTAACCCCTGAGCACCACCAGGCGTGGCCCAAAAATATACATTTTAAGGACATCAACTAATTTTCCTAAGTTGGGAGAAGCCAACTTAATTCTATTAAGTTTTCACTATTTGGCTTGATTTTTTTGGACCCATAATAGCAAAAAAGTTATCTAAGTATAATGGAAATGTTGCATAGATTTAAATTGTTCTAGATTTTTGATGACTGTTTCCTCAAATTCTTTTTTTCTTAAGATTTAACACCAAGAGAGATTCTGATTGACAAAGGAGTAAGGGCAAGGTCTGTTCACTACTGAAAAACTCTGTGTGAAAGATTTCTCAGCTGGATAAATGATGGAAAAAATCTGTTTTCCTTGCCTCCTGCCAAGCTTTAAATTGTTTTCATGATAAATAAATGGGGTGCTAGATTTTAAGTTATTCTGATAGACATGGATAAAAGTAAGCCGTTCTTTCATTAAAATCCAAATGTGTGTTGCTTATAAGACTCCCATAGGCAGCTTCCACAATGGG